>NW_020825094.1:0-21681 GCF_003672135.1 Ooceraea biroi
GCCTGATCAACTGCTAAACGGATCTGGGGCGGATTCATCACATTTGGATCAGCCCACAGCTGAGTTTTGGAGTATTATTAGTAGTTACGACTAAGCAAGCTAGCCATCGACACGATGATACATGCGTTATGCTCTACATTCAGCCTACGGATGCAGTCTGTACTGCTAGGAAGCAGCTGGAGCTCCGACTCAATCTGCGTACTCTATTTGGACCAGAGGTACCCCAAACGCCAGCCAAAATCATCATGATGGACGAGCAGATCCCGAGAACAACGATCATTCGGAACCTGTTGGAACCATGCTATTATCGCAGTCTTTGTCGCAGAACCAACCCTAGCAATCAGCCAACTTCGCGCAAGCTGACTGACAGTGAAACCATTGTATACCACAGACTTACAAAAACGCTGCGTGAATATTAGAACCAATTTCCTCGATTGCCACGCGAAATGTCTAAATAAGGGGGGATGATGACGTCCTGGCGTCCACCTCACACCCATTTTAATTTTTTTATTTGCAATATTAATTATAATGTAAACCACTGAAGTTTATTTTTAAGCGCCATGTGATACTTACCTTTTGCTTCACTACTTATTATTTAACCACAGGCTACCGTACAGTAGTCTGTTATTAACATAAACCAAGAATATTATTTTACGTCCCGGTCGGCCGCGTTGTGATTAACTCGGGCAAGGACACGGGCCTGGATCGCTGTTTTCGGGTATTAACGAATGCCAGAATTTCTTCCCGGGATACCGCGATGGAGTAATTTCCGTAGAGGGAAAACGGGTCTAGTTATCGCCAGGTGCCATAGGAGCTAGATGCTGGTATTGTGCGTCGCCCTGTACCCGCACCACATCGGGTCGGGAAAATAATGCGAGGAAGAAATAATCTTTCCACCGGGCGATTAACTAGACCCGTTTCCCCTTCATTACGAAATTACTCCCGATCGCGGTTTATCCCCGGGAAGCAATTCTCGGATTCGTTAATAACTCCGAAAACAGCGATCCAGCCCCTGATTTGCGTTCCGACGTTAACCAACGAACCGCGGCGTGCCGACCGGAGAACGTAACAATTAATATTCTTGGTTATTGTTATAATAACAGACTACTGCTACGTAAGCCGTGTTAATAATAGTAGTGAAAGCAAAAATGGTAAGTATCAATGGCGCTAAAATAACTATCAGTGGTTATACATTAAAATTAATATTGCAAATAAAAAAATTAAAAATGGGTGTGAGGTGGACGCCAGGACGTCACATCCCCCCCCTTATTAGAACATTTCCGATGCAATCGAGGAAATGTGTTCTAATATTCACGCAACGTTTTTGTAAGTCTGTGTATACAATGGTTTCACTGTCAGTCACCTGCGGCGAAGTTTGGCTGATTGCTAGGGTTGTTCTGCGACAAAGACTGCGATAATACTGGTTCCACAGGTTCCGATGATCGTTGTTCCTCGGGATCTGCTCGTCCATCTGTGTGGCTGCGTTTGGCTGTACCTCTGGCCAAATAGAGTAGCAGATGAGTCAAGGAGCTCCAGATAGCTCCTAGCACGTACAGACTGCATCCGTAGGCTGAATGTAGAGCATAACCATGTATCATCGTGTCGATGGCTAGCTTGATTAGTCGTACTACTAATAATACTCCCAAACTCCAGCTGTGGCTGATCCAAATGTGATGAATCCGCCCCAGATCCGTTTAGCAGTTGACTCAGCAATTTTGTTTAATGATGCTTCATCCAATAAGTTGAAATGGACATGGTATCGTCAGGCATGACGTGTCCGGTGATTCCACGAGCCATGCTGTTAAGTAGCGCTGGCTTTTCAGCAGGGAACATTATATGATCCCTGATTTTATCAAGATCCGCCTGGGAATATATTCCGCTGGAAGCTAGTGGTCCCGGCGTTAAATAATTCCATGACATACTTGTCATAGGTTGTAACTGCTGCAACAATGTTCTGCGAACACGTGGCTCCGGAATAAGTTCAATCCATGTATCCTCAATTCGATAAAGGGTTGGCAATTCGTAGCTACACTCTCGTATGGTTCCCATCTTGGTCAACACGTGTGATTTTGGTGTGATAAAGAGGGAAGTGTTGCGTACTGTAACCGGTAGCTCAATATAACATTCCTTAGTGCGGCGTACGATGACGTCCACTGGTATACACTTGATGACATGAACGGCTTCCCCTGCAGTGACGGCCATGTAACCTGGTCCTTTCATGAGCCGATAAGCGAATTCGTCTGGCTGAAGAGTAGCGAAAGACAGTGTGTTTTTTAACACTTCCTTTTCCAACTCGCAACGTTGTTGAATAACGTCACGATACAACGATGTCATCTGATGTCGTATATGTTTTTCTACGTACACGAATTTAGAGTTGACGTAGGTGAAAATATCGAGGTTCTCCACAGGGATGTCTCTTCGCTCCGCGAAGGTGTTTCCCTTTTCTGCCTCCAAGATAAATAGTTTAGGATGCTCCGTGGTGAGTAGGGTGTATCCACACACGGCTTGACTTCCTCCTGCTGTCAAGGCAAAAGTTGTATCCTGACTGACAAGAGTATAAATAGTCTGATGAATGGTATCCATTATTCCATTCATTTTAACTGCCGTTCCTTCATACAGTACGTTGTACTGGTGGAAATTACAAGACGATGTGGGCATCGGTTTCCAATATGAATATCCATCGTCAAAATCGATGCAAAAACCGTCGCTCAGTGTGCAGACAGTTCCTGATCTTAACATTACTTTTCCAGAATTTAGGTGAACAGGAACATAGGATGACTTTAATGATATCCGTACAGTTCCATCAACTACGACGTTGTGCCAAGTCCCGTAAGGGTCGGAGAATTGTGTACCCTTGCAGGTTCCATCATGGTTTATCGTTCCGGCAAGCAGGATGCTGTGAACGGTGGTAGTATTAGGCTTCAGTTTGGTGACGATCCCTCCCAGTCCTATGGAGAAGGTCCCTTCCTGAAAAGCGTGGTAGCACTTGACTCTGGAAACTTCCTGTAGGTACTCTAGTCGTGCATTGGCTACAGCTGATATATGCGAATGCATTCCACAGTATTGTATCACTCGCGATATTTCAACTTTGCACTGTATCACTTCCACGTAATTATTCCGCGAGTTGTAGTAACTGAATGTGTGTGTCAGATGTATTTAACGATTGGTGCTTAAGTTCACAGTCTCTGACACCTAGCAATGATACTGTGGTTACATTTAAATGCTGACCTCCACAATCGAATCCAATGAGTCCGTAGGTTGTGGGATTAATACGAATAACATAATTCCTGATAACGGCTTCATTGTTCTATGGACAATGTTACAATTATTCAGCTTAATAAATATTGCCAATAATTCGTTTGGTGTTACCATATGCTTTCAACCTGAACGCATGAGTGTGTTAGCTCATTATTTTCCAAATTATAAATGAAACAAGTAGTTAACAAATCTGAATCTTGTAATTGGCCTCGTGTTCTTAAATTCCTAAATTTTAAGTAACATCTTTCACATTGATCTATCATAACAATATCGGATAATTTATTGTTACACATGGCACATCGGAAAAATCATTGTATTAAAACAATTTGTAAAATAATGTAGTGTCTCGAATATTCCTTCCATAGGGCCAACCGAAGTTTCAATATTAATGCTGGGTAAAAATATTTGATTGTGCCAACAAAATACGCAATAATATTTCCGATCTTGTTCATTCAGAACTCGATAAACTCGTACACATTTAACCAAATTAACTTCCGCCATTATAATTATTTTATTATTCCGACTTAGGTTTTATATATTCAAAGTTTTTCGTGTATGTGTTATACAAAAATCTG
The DNA here is from genome assembly GCF_003672135.1 of Ooceraea biroi. Classification (NCBI taxonomy): domain Eukaryota; kingdom Metazoa; phylum Arthropoda; class Insecta; order Hymenoptera; family Formicidae; genus Ooceraea; species Ooceraea biroi. Next base: position 3,834 of record NW_020825094.1, read on the forward strand.
TGTTTGACATATCAATCCTATTTAAGTTGTCATGTCCCAAAAGTTCTCTATAAATACTCTTGCAATGTATACAATAACTCATGGGTCGTTTCTGAAAAAGTTGCTCGTTGCAACTTACGCAGGTTCCTAAATCTACGGTCCCGCTGGCAATGTAATGCGTAATAATAATTTCAAAATTACTAGTGTTGCTTTCCTTACTAAAACAGGACATACAATATAAATGTCGTGTTAATCGATGTACAACCTTAATATTAACTATGCATTTTGCATGATTTAAAACTAGCGGGTCTAAAGTCTTACTAGACTGCGCATGATTATTCATTATATAGCCTTAAAATTATTTCTTATATTAATGATGACATGTATTTATGTTTAATGCTATTTTTCCCTTTACAAAGTTTAATCAATTAAGGAAAATTAGCATTTCTACGGAACTCTATTGTTATTAAAGTTGGATTTTCATTATCCAAAATTTGAGTTAAGGTAACATTAGTTATATCTGAAAAAAAGTCATTTAATATATTAGTACATTCAATACATCCGTTTCCGCGAATGTGTTTATGAAACGTTAATATCTTTCCACAATCCGAGCAAGCAGTTAGAAAATCTAACGAATTGCGTTGGTTTAATATTAATCCGTGTTGAAAAATAAATTCGTAAGCTGAAAATCCAATATCTGGATTATTGTAAATACAAGCGGCACAACTTATATCTCCCGTATTAATATGTTTAAAATAATAATTCTGAATACACAATGATTCATATTTCAAATGATGGATTATCAGCCCGTTAGGGTTAATGCTCTGCATTGCAAAAATCTAAGATTTTTTTTTTTTTTTTTTTTTTATCTACCCCATCCTAAGAGGATATAACTGGATTTCGTTATCTACCCAACGTACCACAGTAGGATTGGGTATATCATAAAAATCCTCGTTATTTGCCCGCAACTGTTCAATGAGTGCTGTAAGTATGTCGTTGCAGTATGCACAATTTGAATTGGCGCGTATGTTAATAATGGTACGTGACATAATTCACACAAAACCTGTGGTTTATGAGTTCCTCTAACTAACTCGTGCCGATATATATATGGAATATAATAATTATTAAATAATTGTGAATATCTATTATAGCAAAAAGAACAAAGTACCTTGGTATCTGGAAATCTGTAAAGACCTGAGGTCTGAACGCAAGTAGCTATTGAAAATCTTTGAAGATATTCTAATATTTTAGAGCGAGTTCTAGTACCGCTCCGTTGCTTAATTCCTATACACATGAAAACTTTACTTATTTAATTAGTAATCCTAAAATGTGTAATGCCTTATGATTAATAAACAAATGTTGAAGCTTAGCTATCGTGATGCCTCACGTTGTTGTGTGATGAAACAACTGACGATTGCCAGGTTCATGTTTTGAGCTCGGCTCAAGTCTTTAATCCTGAAACATACAAAAGAATTAGGGCTCATCCAGGATCTACGTGGGATATTTTGAGTTTGTCCATATGGACTACTCGGGGTTGATTTTGAACAAAATTTTTGCATTATTAGGGGGAAGTACTTCCAATATCTGATAGGGTCCAGTATAATGATCAGCGAATTTTCCTTTACGTGGTTCTTTTATTAAGAAAACGTTATCCCCCTCCTTAAAATCATATGGGCGCACTTGTCTGTCATAATATCGCTTGCTTCGTTCTTTTGATTGTATCAAATTTTGTCTGGCCATTTCCTGTATTTCGTTTAACTTATGAAACAAATTTGTTAAATATTCGCATATGTTATATCCGTTTCTTCCTCTGTGGGAACAAAAGAGCTTGGGATACGAGGTATTCGCCCGAATACTAACTGAAATGGGGAGTACTGAGTACTCTCGTGTACACTCGTATTATAAGAAAACATAGCCATAGGTATGTATTCGTCCCATTCGTTGTCTTTACTGATTTGTAACTTAAGATATTCTATTAACACGTGGTGTGATCGCTCTATAGATCCATTTGATTGTGGATGGTAAGCTGTAGTTTTCAAATGTCTGATATTAAATTTCTTTGTAATATTTCTCATTAAAGAAGACAAAAAATTGGCACCTTGATCCGTTAAAAATTATCTTAGGTGTTCCATACAAACAATAAAATGTTTAATAAAAGCATCAGCTATTGTTAATGAAGTAGCTTCATGTAAAGGTATGGCAACTGAATATTAGTCAATAGATCCTGTATTGTAAAATATATATGTTCTTTCTTTTGTTGCAGGTAGTGGTCCTACAATGTCCATGGATACTTATCAAAAGCAGAACCTGGATATCCGTGATTATCATTGGTTGCTTTGTTTTTATTCTCGTTATTTCCGTAACTGACAATGCCTGCATTTCTGAATAAATTGCTGTATATCCTTTTTCATTGTATTCCAATAATAATGGGGTCGTAATCTATTGTAAGTTTTTGTTAGCTTATGTCTCCTACTGCTGAAAGTGGTTTCTTCTATCAAATATCTTTAATTTCTGTGGGGTTCCTGACCCTGCGTCCACCTCACACCCATTTTTAATTTTTTTATTTCAATATTAATTATTAATGTATAACCGCTGATAGTTATTTTTGAGTGTTATTGATACTTACCATTTTTGCTTCACTACTTATTATTAACCACAGGCTTACGTAAGTGGTCTGTATTAGTCTAACCAAGAATATTATTTACTTAGCAACCTAACCGACACATTATTATGTTAAAGCTTTAGCTTGATACTAGTTTTAATATAAAAATATATGAAGTAATTATATTAACATATATAAAGGGAAAGAAAATATTAAAAGGACAAAAACATATATATGTATAACTTAGTTATTATGCTTTATGATAGATTTATTTAATTAATTAGTCACGTATATATATATATATATATATTTTCTGAAACATAAAAACACAAAAACATACATAAATCAGTAAAATATATAAAAACAGTTTAATACTCTAGCAGTTAAATAAAATAATTTTGAAACATTTATTAATAATTTGATAGATTTATAATATAATATTACGAGATTGGTAATATTTAGATCGTTTGAACTGTAATACCATGAAGGTTTTTAAGGTGTAGCAAAACCATTGAGCTACTTAATATTGTTTATTATATAAAAAGTATTAATGTTAGTTGTAATAATTGAAAGAATTATTTAAAAATATATCTTATTATATGGTTATATAGCCATTGATAAGTATTACAAATTTGGCTTATACATTTGGGTTCTTGACAGGATAAAATATTTACTTATTTTTATAACAAAGAAAAAATGGATTTGAAATGGATTTTATTATACTATAGTAAAGTCCTTTGCAAGTAGGTAATTTTCGTTAAAACCATAGGGTCGGTTATTATATAAAAACGGAAAAATCAATTAGTTATTTAAGACAAGAGTAAAAATAATGCCGGCGGAATTGAGTTTTATTAAGTGACGGTGTAGCTTGATAGTTATTATAATTTACGGAGAATTTGGTGTTGATTGTTGTACAAGGTCATAAGTTGTTATTAATAACAATTAAAGGAGTAAATTTTGGAATTAATTTTATTATACAATGAAATAGTTTTGTGAGTGTAGTAATTTGTATTACCACATTTGAAGTGATTTATCGTATAGAAAAATTAATATTATTTTTATAACATAAAAGGAGAAACATTTTATAAGTAAAAGAATGTAGAATATTTGTCTACAATCTTAGTCAAAAAGAAGTACGTATTTAAATTTACGAAATTGCAATAAAATTTACTAAATTTTTGGGTCTAAAATTTGAACCGTAAGGAAATAATTTGTTATAATTATATTGAAGCATCTAGGTCATAAGAGGAAACTAATAGGGACCTCAGATTTTGAAAATAATCATTTTTACGGAAGTGACCAACAACTTTTGGGAATCATCATTTTTAGCTAGGCTGATGGTACCTGTGATGAAATTTTTCTTATCGCACCACGGGATCATTGAGAAAACCACAAAAATTGCAAAGTCACTATTTGTTAAACAAATCAGCGTTATTTTTCAATATTTATAGTGTAGAAAGTTTTAATGAAATATTAATAGTTTAGAAGTTACAAAGTTAAAAACAATTAAAGTCAAAATCAATTAGTGAACAATTTAATATAAAAGGAAATAAGTTGTTTAACCCAAAAATATTAAGAAAAGAATAAATCGTTAATTAATTATGAATAAAAGTATATTACACATGGTATTACGTTCATAGTAAGGATTATTGAATTTATTTAATGGAATATTTTATGTTACTGAGCATTAATTTAAGTATATAATTATTACGCATTTAATCTGTTAATAATTAAGTATATTAACAACACCATATACGAACACACTTATATATGTGCATATAACCCATAAAAGAATTATTGGTTATTTAAGATTTTATGAATTAATTAAGACTAACATTGTATTGGAATAATAATTTTATACGGTTTAATTATAATATTAAACCCGGCACACCAATAGTTGCTTTATTACTAATTTTATAATAACCAAAGAATAGACGTGCAAGTACATACACGTGTATATCTATATATATAGGCATCCCTATATATATAAGACAATTATTGGTTGAGTGAGATTTTATAAGTTTATTAGAATGGAATCTTGAAATAATAATTTTAGATGATTTAATTACATTATTAAAGGCTCATGATACCAATAATTGATTTTACAATAATTTATGATTATTATTTCACTGAATGCGTTATATTATTAAGTAGACGTATGCAGGGTCTTATAATAATTTCATGCATAAGACTACGGAGCATATAAAATGCATATGTCAAGCGTTATAATTTTAGATTAAATTTGTGAGCATTACAGAATTATTTGAATATTATTTTGAATAAGACAGTGAACACAGCGTTAAGTAACAAAGGAATGAAGATTTAAATTCACGAAGGAATATTATTTCATGATGACTAATTGTAAAAGACGGTGACTTGTCGGCACCTGATTGAAATAATAATCCAAGACCGCTGTCTTAATCAAAGGTTGAATAGATATCTCGAGCAAGACATATCGGCAGGAAGTTGCAGCTGCCATTTGATTCGAGAAACTCCGGTTGATTAAAAAGCATAACAGATGAGCGATAATTCTGTACTGCGAATTTCATGTTGAACTTACGCGTCAAAATACGTTTATCTTTGTAACGTTGACTCACCGTTGAGCTCATCGTCCCCACTAGACGCACCGTGAGACCAATCCCACCACTTAAGTTTTCGATCCCACCATAAGAATCTTCGAAAACGAAGAACCAATGAGTTAAGTGGGCAGAGCTCCCTACTATTTTAGTTTTTGCTTTAACCGTAGCGTCCCCACTTATTGTAATCCCTTCTCGAGCTACAGGGACCCTGTCCCCAGCATCATAATTTTTGTTAACGTATCGCTAAGAATAATACATTTGACTACACAATAACTTTACTCACACTTTTTACACACACCTTTTACACTGTACCTTTTTGACGACCCTTTTAGACTACACTTACTTTTAATTAATTATTGGAGTCCTAGCTAGCGTAAATTCGCTAACTAGCGTAAATATAACGTAGAGCCAGGAAGTTTGAGTTATTACCAAGTCTGATGACTTATCTTTGCTGCTACATCATCAAGTGCTTCCTACCTATTAGATTTGTGCGAACCTTGTGAGTTAGGATTTGATTTTAATTATTTTATTACTCGCTGCTCTTTTAATGCGAACGTTAACTTTACTCCATAATTTTGTTTAATGATGCTTCATCAATAAGTTGTAAATGGACATGGTATCGTCAGGCATGACGTGTCCGGTGATTCCACGAGCCATGCTGTTAAGTAGCGCTGGCTTTTCAGCAGGGAACATTATATGATCCCTGATTTTATCAAGATCCGCCTGGGAATATATTCCGCTGGAAGCTAGTGGTCCCGGCGTTAAATAATTCCATGACATACTTGTCATAGGTTGTAACTGCTGCAACGATGTTCTGCGAACACGTGGCTCCGGAATAAGTTCAATCCATGTATCCTCAATTCGATAAAGGGTTGGCAATTCGTAGCTACACTCTCGTATGGTTCCCATCTTGGTCAACACGTGTGATTTTGGTGTGATAAAGAGGGAAGTGTTGCGTACTGTAACCGGTAGCTCAATATAACATTCCTTAGTGCGGCGTACGATGACGTCCACTGGTATACACTTGATGACATGAACGGCTTCCCCTGCAGTGACGGCCATGTAACCTGGTCCTTTCATGAGCCGATAAGCGAATTCGTCTGGCTGAAGAGTAGCGAAGGACAGTGTGTTTTTTAACACTTCCTTTTCCAACTCGCAACGTTGTTGAATAACGTCACGATACAACGATGTCATCTGATGTCGTATATGTTTTTCTACGTACACGAATTTAGAGTTGACGTAGGTGAAAATATCGAGGTTCTCCACAGGGATGTCTCTTCGCTCCGCGAAGGTGTTTCCCTTTTCTGCCTCCAAGATAAATAGTTTAGGATGCTCCGTGGTGAGTAGGGTGTATCCACACACGGCTTGACTTCCTCCTGCTGTCAAGGCAAAAGTTGTATCCTGACTGACAAGAGTATAAATAGTCTGATGAATGGTATCCATTATTCCATTCATTTTAACTGCCGTTCCTTCATACAGTACGTTGTACTGGTGGAAATTACAAGACGATGTGGGCATTGGTTTCCAATATGAATATCCATCGTCAAAATCGATGCAAAAACCGTCGCTCAGTGTGCAGACAGTTCCTGATCTTAGCATTACTTTTCCAGAATTTAGGTGCACAGGAACATAGGATGACTTTAATGATATCCGTACAGTTCCATCTACTACGACGTTGTGCCAAGTCCCGTAAGGGTCGGAGAATTGTGTACCCTTGCAGGTTCCATCATGGTTTATCGTTCCGGCAAGCAGGATGCTGTGAACGGTGGTAGTATTAGGCTTCAGTTTGGTGACGATCCCTCCCAGTCCTATGGAGAAGGTCCCTTCCTGAAAAGCGTGGTAGCACTTGACTCTGGAAACTTCCTGTAGGTACTCTAGTCGTGCATTGGCTACAGCTGATATATGCGAATGCATTCCACAGTACTGTATCACTCGCGATATTTCAACTTTGCACTGTATCACTTCCACGTAATTATATTCCGCGAGTTGTAGTAACTGAATGTGTGTGTCAGATGTATTTAACGATTGGTGCTTAAGTTCACAGTCTCTGACACCTAGCAATGATACTGTGGTTACATTTAAATGCTGACCTCCACAATCGAATCCAATGAGTCCGTAGGTTGTGGGGATTAATACGAATAACATAATTCCTGATAACGGCTTCATTGTTCTATGGACAATGTTACAATTATTCAGCTTACTAAATATTGCCAATAATTCGTTTGGTGTTACCATATGCTTTCAACCTGATACGCATGAGTGTGTTAGCTCATTATTTTCCAAATTATAAATGAAACAAGTAGTTAACAAATCTGAATCTTGTAATTGGCCTCGTGTTCTTAAATTCCTAAATTTTAAGTAACATCTTTCACATTGATCTATCATAACAATATCGGATAATTTATTGTTACACATGGCACATCGGAAAATCATTGTATTAAAACAATTTGTAAAATAATGTAGTGTCTGGAATATTCCTTCCATAGGGCCAACCGAAGTTTCAATATTAATGCTGGGTAAAAATATTTGATTGTGCCAACAAAATACGCAATAATATTTCCGATCTTGTTCATTCAGAACTCGATAAACTCGTACACATTTAACCAAATTAACTTCCGCCATTATAATTATTTTATTATTCCGACTTAGGTTTTATATATTCAAAGTTTTTCGTGTATGTGTTATACAAAAAATCTGTGTTTGACATATCAATCCTATTTAAGTTGTCATGTCCCAAAAGTTCTCTATAAATACTCTTGCAATGTATACAATAACTCATGGGTCGTTTCTGAAAAAGTTGCTCGTTGCAACTTACGCAGGTTCCTAAATCTACGGTCCCGCTGGCAATGTAATGCGTAATAATAATTTCAAAATTACTAGTATTGCTTTCCTTACTAAAACAGGACATACAATATAAATGTCGTGTTAATCGATGTACAACCTTAATATTAACTATGCATTTTGCATGATTTAAAACTAGCGGGTCTAAAGTCTTACTAGACTGCGCATGATTATTCATTATATAGCCTTAAAATTATTTCTTATATTAATGATGACATGTATTTATGTCTAATGCTATTTTTCCCTTTACAAAGTTTAATCAATTAAGGAAAATTAGCATTTCTACGGAACTCTATTGTTATTAAAGTTGGATTTTCATTATCCAAAATTTGAGTTAAGGTAACATTAGTTATATCTGAAAAAAAGTCATTTAATATATTAGTACATTCAATACATCCGTTTCCGCGAATGTGTTTATGAAACGTTAATATCTTTCCACAATCCGAGCAAGCAGTTAGAAAATCTAACGAATTGCGTTGGTTTAATATTAATCCGTGTTGAAAATAAATTCGTAAGCTGAAAATCCAATATCTGGATTATTGTAAATACAAGCGGCACAACTTATATCTCCCGTATTAATATGTTTAAAATAATAATTCTGAATACACAATGATTCATATTTCAAATGATGGATTATCAGCCCGTTAGGGTTAATGCTCTGCATTGCAAAAATCTAAGATTTTTTTTTTTTTTTTTTTTTTTTTTTTCTACCCCATCCTAAGAGGATATAGCTGGATTTCGTTATCTACCCAACGTACCACAGTAGGATTGGGTATATCATAAAAATCCTCGTTATTTGCCCGCAACTGTTCAGTGAGTGCTGTAAGTATGTCGTTGCAGTATGCACAATTTTGAATTGGCGCGTATGTTAATAATGGTACGTGACATAATTCACACAAAACCTGTGGTTTATGAGTTCCTATAACTAACTCGTGCCGATATATATATGGAATATAATAATTATTAAATAATTGTGGATATCTATTATAGCAAAAAGAACAAAGTACCTTGGTATCTGGAAATCTGTAAAGACCTGAGGTCTGAACGCAAGTAGCTATTGAAAGTCTTTGAAGATATTCTAATATTTTAGAGCGAGTTCTAGTACCGCTCTGTTGCTTAATTCCTATACACATGAAAACTTTACTTATTTAATTAGTAATCCTAAAATGTGTAATGCCTTATGATTAATAAACAAATGTTGAAGCTCAGCTATCGTGATGCCTCACGTTGTTGTGTGATGAAACAACTGACGATTGCCAGGTTCATGTTTTGAGCTCGGCTCAAGTCTTTAATCCTGAAACATACAAAAGAATTAGGGCTCATCCAGGATCTACGTGGGATATTTTGAGTTTGTCCATATGGACTACTCGGGGTTGATTTTGAAACAAAATTTTTGCATTATTGGGTGGTAATATTTCCAATATTTGATAAGGTCCGGTATAATGATCAGCGAATTTTCCTTTACGTGGTTCTTTCAATAAGAAGACGTTATCCCCCTCCTTAAAATCATATGGGCGCACTTGTCTGTCATAATATCGCTTGCTTCGTTCTTTTGATTGTATCAAATTTTGTCTGGCCATTTCCTGTATTTCGTTTAACTTATGAAACAAATTTGTTAAATATTCGCAATATGTTATATCCGTTTCTTCCTCTGTGGGAACAAAAGAGCTTGGGGTACGAGGTATTCGCCCGAATACTAACTGAAATGGGGAGTACTGAGTACTCTCGTGTACACTCGTATTATAAGAAAACATAGCCATAGGTATGTATTCGTCCCATTCGTTGTCTTTACTGATTTGTAACTTAAGATATTCTATTAACACGTGGTGTGATCGCTCTATAGATCCATTTGATTGCGGATGGTAAGCTGTAGTTTTCAAATGTCTGATATTAAATTTCTTTGTAATATTTCTCATTAAAGAAGACAAAAAATTGGCACCTTGATCCGTTAAAATTATCTTAGGTGTTCCATACAAACAAATAAAATGTTTAATAAAAGCATCAGCTATTGTTAATGAAGTAGCTTCATTTAAAGGTATGGCAACTGAATACTTAGTCAATAGATCCTGTATTGTTAAAATATATATGTTCTTTCTTTTTGTTGCAGGTAGTGGTCCTACAATGTCCATGGATACTTTATCAAAAGCACGACCTGGAGTATCCGTGATTATCATTGGTTGCTTTGTTTTTATTCTCGTTATTTCCGTAACTGACAATGCTGCATTTCTGAATAAATTGCTGTATATCCTTTTTCATTGTATTCCAATAATAATGGTCGTAATCTATTGTAAGTTTTGTTACGCCTTTATGTCTCCTACTGCTGAGAGTGGTTTCTTCTATCAAGGTAATCTTTCAATTTCTGTTGGGGTTGACGCCATTTGACGTCCTGCGTCCACCTCACACCCATTTTTAATTTTTTTATTTGCAATATTAATTATTAATGTATAACCGCTGTTAGTTATTTTTGAGCGCCATTGATACTTACCATTTTTGCTTCACTACTTATTATTAACCACAGGCTTACGTACAGTAATCTGTTATTAGACCTAACCAAGAATATTATTTACTTAGCAACCTAACCGACACATTATTATGTTAAAGCTTAGCTTGATACTAGTTTAATATAAAAATATATGAAGTAATAATATTAACATATATAAAGGGAAAGAAAATATTAAAAGACAAAAACAATATATATGTATAACTTAGTTATTATGCTTTATGATAGATTTATTTAATTAATTAGTCACGTATATATATATATATATATATATTTCTGAAACATAAAAACACAAAAACATACATAAATCAGTAAAATATATAAAAACAGTTTTATATACTCTAGCAGTTAAATAAAATAATTTTGAAACATTTATATTAATAATTTGATAGATTTATAATATAATATTACGAGATTGGTAATATTTAAGATCGTTTGAACTGTAATACCATGAAGGTTTTTATAGGTGTAGCAAAACCATTGAGCTACTTAATATTGTTTATTATATAAAAAGTATTAATGTTAGTTGTAATAATTGAAAGAATTAATTTAAAAATATATCTTATTATATGGTTATATAGCCATTGATAAGTATTACAAATTTGGCTTAATACATTTGGGTTATTGACAGGATAAAATATTTAATTATTTTTATAACAAAGAAACAAATGGATTTGAAATGGATTTTATTATACTATAGTAAAGTCCTTTGCAAGTAGGTAATTTTCGTTAAAACCAATAGGGTCGGTTATTATATAAAAACGGGAAAAATCAATTAGTTATTTAAGACAAGAGTAAAAATAATGCCGGCGGAATTGAGTTTTATTAAGTGACGGTGTAGCTTTGATAGTTATTATAATTTACGGAGACATTTGGTGTTGATTGTTGTACAAGGTCATAAGTTGTTATTAATAACAATTAAAGGAGTAAATTTTGGAATTAATTTTATTATACAATGAAATAGTTTTGTGAGTGTAGTAAATTGTATTACCACATTTGAAGTGATTTATCGTATAGAAAAATTAATATTATTTTTATAACATAAAAGGAGAAACATTTTATAAGTAAAAGAATGTAGAATATTTGTCTACAATCTTAGTCAAAAAGAAGTACGTATTTAAATTTACGAAATTGCAATAAAATTTTACTAAATTTTTTGGGTCTAAAATTTGAACCGTAAGGAAATAATTTGTTATAATTATATTGAAGCATCTAGGTCATAAGAGGAAACTAATAGGGACCTCAGATTTTGAAAATAATCATTTTTACGGAAGTGACCAACAACTTTTGGGAATCATCATTTTTAGCTAGGCTGATGGTACCTGTGATGAAATTTTTCTTATCGCACCACGGGATCATTGAGAAACCACAAAATTGCAAAGTCACTATTTGTTAAACAAATCAGCGTTATTTTTCAATATTTATAGTGTAGAAAGTTTTAATGAAATATTAATAGTTTAGAAGTTACAAAGTTAAAAACAATTAAAGTCAAAATCAATTAGTGAACAATTTAATATAAAAGGAAATAAGTTGTTTAACCCAAAAATATTAAGAAAAGAATAAATCGTTAATTAATTATGAATAAAAGTATATTACACATGGTATTACATTCATAGTAAGGATTATTGAATTTATTTAATGGAATATTTTATGTTACTGAGCATTAATTTAAGTATATAATTATTACGCATTTAATCGTTAATAATTAAGTATATTAACAACACATATACGAACACACTTATATATGTGCGTATAACCCATAAAAGAATTATTGGTTATTTAAGATTTTATGAATTAATTAAGACTAATATTGTATTGGAATAATAATTTTATACGGTTTAATTATAATATTAAACCCGGCACACCAATAGTTGCTTTATTACTAATTTTATAATAACCAAAGAATAGACGTGCAAGTACATACACGTGTATATCTATATATATAGGCATCCCTATAATATAAGACAATTATTGGTTGAGTGAGATTTTATAAGTTTATTAGAATGGTATCTTGAAATAATAATTTTAGATGATTTAATTACATTATTAAAGGCTCATGATACCAATAATTGATTTACAATAATTTATAATGATTATTATTCACTGAGTGCGTTATATTATTAAGTAGACGTATGCAGGGTCTTATAATAATTCATGCATAAGACTAGAGCATATAAATGCATATGTCAAGCGTTATAATATAAATTGTAATACAGAATTATTGTAAATCAATTATTGGTATATGAGCCTTTAATAATGTAATTAAATCATCTAAAATTATTATTTCAAGATACCATTCTAATAAACTTATAAAATCTCACTCAACCAATAATTGTCTTATATTATAGGGATGCCTATATATATAGATATACACGTGTATGTACTTGCACGTCTATTCTTTGGTTATTATAAAATTAGTAATAAAGCAACTATTGGTGTGCCGGGTTTAATATTATAATTAAACCGTATAAAATTATTATTCCAATACAATATTAGTCTTAATTATTCATAAAATCTTAAATAACCAATAATTCTTTTATGGGTTATACGCACTATATAAGTGTGTTCGTATATGATATGTTAATATACTTAATTATTAACGGATTAAATGCGTAATAATTATATACTTAAATTAATGCTCAGTAACATAAAATATTCCATTAAATAAATTCAATAATCCTTACTATGAATGTAATACCATGTGTAATATACTTTTATTCATAATTAATTAACGATTTATTCTTTTCTTAATATTTTTGGGTTAAACAACTTATTTCCTTTTATATTAAATTGTTCACTAATTGATTTTACTTTAATTGTTTTTAACTTTGTAACTTCTAAACTATTAATATTTCATTAAAACTTTCTACACTATAAATATTGAAAAATAACGCTGATTTGTTTAACAAATAGTGACTTTGCAATTTTTGTGGTTTCTCAATGATCCCGTGGTGCGATAAGAAAAATTTCATCACAGGTACCATCAGCCTAGCTAAAAATGATGATTCCCAAAAGTTGTTGGTCACTTCCGTAAAAATGATTATTTTCAAAATCTGAGGTCCCTATTAGTTTCCTCTTATGACCTAGATGCTTCAATATAATTATAACAAATTATTTCCTTACGGTTCAAATTTTAGACCCAAAAAATTTAGTAAAATTTTATTGCAATTTCGCAAATTTAAATACGTACTTCTTTTTGACTAAGATTGTAGACAAATATTCTACATTCTTTTACTTATAAAATGTTTCTCCTTTTATGTTATAAAAATAATATTAATTTTTCTATACGATAAATCACTTCAAATGTGGTAATACAATTTACTACACTCACAAAACTATTTCATTGTATAATAAAATTAATTCCAAAATTTACTCCTTTAATTGTTATTAATAACAACTTATGACCTTGTACAACAATCAACACCAAATGTCTCCGTAAATTATAATAACTATCAAAGCTACACCGTCACTTAATAAAACTCAATTCCGCCGGCATTATTTTTACTCTTGTCTTAAATAACTAATTGATTTTTCCCGTTTTTATATAATAACCGACCCTATTGGTTTTAACGAAAATTACCTACTTGCAAAGGACTTTACTATAGTATAATAAAATCCATTTCAAATCCATTTGTTTCTTTGTTATAAAAAATAATTAAATATTTTATCCTGTCAATAACCCAAATGTATTAAGCCAAATTTGTAATACTTATCAATGGCTATATAACCATATAATAAGATATATTTTTAAATTAATTCTTTCAATTATTACAACTAACATTAATACTTTTTATATAATAAACAATATTAAGTAGCTCAATGGTTTTGCTACACCTATAAAAACCTTCATGGTATTACAGTTCAAACGATCTCAAATATTACCAATCTCGTAATATTATATTATAAATCTATCAAATTATTAATAATAAATGTTTCAAAATTATTTTATTTAACTGCTAGAGTATATAAAACTGTTTTATATATTTTACTGATTTTATGTATGTTTTTGTGTTTTTATGTTTCAGAAAATATATATATATATATATATATACGTGACTAAATTAATTAAATAAATCTATCATAAAGCATAATAACTAAGTTATACATATATATTGTTTTTGTCCTTTTAATATTTTCTTTTCCCTTTATATATGTTAATATAATTACTTCATATATTTTTATATTAAAACTAGTATCAAGCTAAAGCTTTTAACATAATATATGTGTCGGTTAGGTTGCCAAGTAAATAATATTCTTGGTTAGACTAATAACAGACCACTCTACGTAAGCCTGTGGTTAATAATAAGTAGTGAAGCAAAATGGTAAGTATCAATAACACTCAAAAATAACTATCAGCGGTTATACATTAATAATTAATATTGTAAATAAAAAAAATTAAAAATGGGTGTGATGATAGAGTAAAAAAAATTAAAAATGGGTGTGAGGTGGACGTCAAAACTTACAATAGATACGACCATTATTATTGGAATACAATGAAAAGATATACAGCAATTTATTCAGAAATGCAGCATTGTCAGTTACGGAAATAACGAGAATAAAACAAAGCAACCAATGATAATCACGGATACTCCAGGTCTGCTTTTGATAAAGTATCCATGGACATTGTAGGACCACTACCTGCAACAAAAAGAAAGAACATATATATTTTAACAATACAGGATCTATTGACTAAGTATTCAGTTGCCATACCTTTACATGAAGCTACGTCGTTAACAATAGCTGATGCTTTTATTAAACATTTTATTTGTTTGTATGGAACACCTAAGATAATTTTAACGGATCAAGGTGCCAATTTTTTGTCTTCTTTAATGAGAAATATTACAAAGAATTTAATATCAGACATTTGAAAACTACAGCTTACCATCCACAATCAAATGGATCTATAGAGCGATCACACCACGTGTTAATAGAATATCTTAAGTTACAAATCAGTAAAGACAACGAATGGGACGAATACATACCTATGGCTATGTTTTCTTATAATACGAGTGTACACGAGAGTACTCAGTACTCCCCATTTCAGTTAGTATTCGGGCGAATACCTCGTACCCCAAGCTCTTTTGTTCCCACAGAGGAAGAAACGGATATAACATATTGCGAATATTTAACAAATTTGTTTCATAAGTTAAACGAAATACAGGAAATGGCCAGACAAAATTTGATACAATCAAAAGAACGAAGTAAGCGATATTATGACAGACAAGTGCGCCCATATGATTTTAAGGAGGGGGATAACGTCTTCTTATTGAAAGAACCACGTAAAGGGAAATTCGCTGACCAATACACTGGACCCTATCAGATATTGGAAGTACTTCCCCCTAATAATGCAAAAATTTTGTTTCAAAATCAACCCCGAGTAGTCCATATGGACAAACTCAAAATATCCCACGTAGATCCTGGATGAGCCCTAATTCTTTTGTATGTTTCAGGATTAAAGACTTGAGCCGAGCTCAAAACATGAACCTGGCAATCGTCAGTTGTTTCATCACACAACAACGTGAGGCATCACGATAGCTGAGCTTCAACATTTGTTTATTAATCATAAGGCATTACACATTTTAGGATTACTAATTAAATAAGTAAAGTTTTCATGTGTATAGGAATTAAGCAACAGAGCGGTACTAGAACTCGCTCTAAAATATTAGAATATCTTCAAAGACTTTCAATAGCTACTTGCGTTCAGACCTCAGGTCTTTACAGATTTCCAGATACCAAGGTACTTTGTTCTTTTTGCTATAATAGATATCCACAATTATTTAATAATTATTATATTCCATATATATATCGGCACGAGTTAGTTATAGGAACTCATAAACCACAGGTTTTGTGTGAATTATGTCACGTACCATTATTAACATACGCGCCAATTCAAAATTGTGCATACTGCAACGACATACTTACAGCACTCATTGAACAGTTGCGGGCAAATAACGAGGATTTTTATGATATACCCAATCCTACTGTGGTACGTTGGGTAGATAACGAAATCCAGCTATATCCTCTTAGGATGGGGTAGATAAAAAAAAATCTTAGATTTTTGCAATGCAGAGCATTAACCCTAACGGGCTGATAATCCATCATTTGAAATATGAATCATTGTGTATTCAGAATTATTATTTTAAACATATTAATACGGGAGATATAAGTTGTGCCGCTTGTATTTACAATAATCCAGATATTGGATTTTCAGATTACGAATTTATTTTTCAACACGGATTAATATTAAACCAACGCAATTCGTTAGATTTTCTAACTGCTTGCTCGGATTGTGGAAAGATATTAACGTTTCATAAACACATTCGCGGAAACGGATGTATTGAATGTACTAATATATTAAATGACTTTTTTTCAGATATAACTAATGTTACCTTAACTCAAATTTTGGATAATGAAAATCCAACTTTAATAACAATAGAGTTCCGTAGAAATGCTAATTTTCCTTAATTGATTAAACTTTGTAAAGGGAAAAATAGCATTAGACATAAATACATGTCATCATTAATATAAGAAATAATTTTAAGGCTATATAATGAATAATCATGCGCAGTCTAGTAAGACTTTAGACCCGCTAGTTTTAAATCAGGCAAAATGCATAGTTAATATTAAGGTTGTACATCGATTAACACGACATTTATATTGTATGTCCTGTTTTAGTAAGGAAAGCAACACTAGTAATTTTGAAATTATTATTACGCATTACATTGCCAGCGGGACCGTAGATTTAGGAACCTGCGTAAGTTGCAACGAGCAACTTTTTCAGAAACGACCCATGAGTTATTGTATACATTGCAAGAGTATTTATAGAGAACTTTTGGGACATGACAACTTAAATAGGATTGATATGTCAAACACAGATTTTTTGTATAACACATACACGAAAAACTTTGAATATATAAAACCTAAGTCGGAATAATAAAATAATTATAATGGCGGAAGTTAATTTGGTTAAATGTGTACGAGTTTATCGAGTTCTGAATGAACAAGATCGGAAATATTATTGCGTATTTTGTTGGCACAATCAAATATTTTTACCCAGCATTAATATTGAAACTTCGGTTGGCCCTATGGAAGGAATATTCCAGACACTACATTATTTTACAAATTGTTTTAATACAATGATTTTCCGATGTGCCATGTGTAACAATAAATTATCCGATATTGTTATGATAGATCAATGTGAAAGATGTTACTTAAAATTTAGGAATTTAAGAACACGAGGCCAATTACAAGATTCAGATTTGTTAACTACTTGTTTCATTTATAATTTGGAAAATAATGAGCTAACACACTCATGCGTGTCAGGTTGAAAGCATATGGTAACACCAT
>NW_020825095.1:0-4412 GCF_003672135.1 Ooceraea biroi
GCAAAACATGCTTCGCATGTGTGTGCGCGTACCATTGTGTAGCTGTTTTCCACAATTATTGCCAGTTTGTGTTCTGTAGCATAAACTACATTTTCACTACTGACAATGATTATTGGAATATAACTTGCGTAGTGCAGCAACTACCCAATTGCACTCCAAGTCAACGCCCGCGTCATTAATGAGTGGCGCCGCCCCTGCCTGCCTCCTGTATCCGACCTGTGGTACGCTCATTATTTTCATTTATATCTTGAAAATAAGCTTCCGATAAAGTTTTGCAAGAGGAAGAAGTGATTCACAATTCACTCAAGATTATGTGGCTTTAATGATAAAAGGTTATTCTGACTCACCCTGTATACTAGCATCCCCCGTCCCGGCTTCGCCCGCGATATTTATGTGTAGAATTAAATAAAAACACATTTTACACCTTCTCACCCGTTAAGGGTGGAATTTCAGAAAACCTTTCCTTAGTGAGCACCTACGTGATAGTAGGAATATACCCTTAAAATTTCAAGTCGATAGGTGCAGTGGTTCGGGCTGCACGTTGATGAGTGAGTGAGTGGTATTTGGCTTATATATATATATATAGATTAATAAACATCTTGAAAACGGCGACAACGAAAGTGTTTGAAATTTCTAACACTTATTATTTAGAGTGATAGAATATCCTATAGAATATATATAGAAACAGTCCATAAACATACGCAAAATGTTCATAGAATATGCTACAGAATATTTATAGAACATTCAGAGAATGTGAATTTTTGTCTACTTCAAATGTTCCATGGAAGGTTCACAGAAACTCTGTAGCATTATATGAGAATATTCTAAACATTCTCCGATAGTATTCTATGAATGATCATAGAACGATCTTGTGCTGTATGGATTTACTTACAAATATTAAGAAATTGATTAATTATTCATACTTGTTGCACATATTTTATTTACTCATTTTATGTGTATAACCCATACAGCACGCAAAGATTGCATATATATTGTAGGAATCTTCCACCGCAAACGTAGCAACATTGCAAATTCACTGCGAAATGTTTCTGCAGCATTGATATGGGATTGCAGGAATGTGAAAATGTCCGCTTTTCGGAACATTGCAACGAAACGTCATAATAATATTGCAATGTAATGAATTTGCAATAATTATAATTATTCATTATTGTATACTTTAAATATTTTTATTGATATAACTTCAATATTTTTATTTATTAACATAAATAGACAATTATATGTAATATAACAATAGTAATAAAAAATGAAATAAACATTTTCTCTATGTTTGTTATAAAAAAAGTAACTGTTCTTTATAAAAAAAACTTAAAAATCCTCTTCTTGAGATATTATTTTTCCTTTAATTAAATAATTGAATCTTCATCGTTTTTGTTTGTATGTTGCCTATAAAAATAAAATAGGAATTAAAATTCATATATTAGCATAAAAGTACATAAAAATATACATACTGCAAGTATGTATAGAATTATATGTAAAATGACATACTTTGATCTCTCAATCCTAACCGGAGCTTGAGCAAGCCACTTGGAAATGCATTCAGCAATTTCTGCATTAGTGGCATGATTGTGTATTTCACGAACAGCTTCTATAACAGAAAAAGTTATTAAAAATATTACAACTATTAATATGCAGTTTTCTAATAAATTTCCATAATTTTGAGGTTATAGTGTTATAAACCGTGAGATAGGCAAATAGAGTGATTCTCTATTATAATTAATAGATACAAGATTTTAACAGCACACAAGTGCTATAATTAGACATAATATTATAAAAAAGTACTTACCTTTTTCTTTTACGTAACTACTTTCTTTTAGAATGATGCTCGCGTCGTACAATCACCATGTTCTTTAGAT
The DNA here is from genome assembly GCF_003672135.1 of Ooceraea biroi. Classification (NCBI taxonomy): domain Eukaryota; kingdom Metazoa; phylum Arthropoda; class Insecta; order Hymenoptera; family Formicidae; genus Ooceraea; species Ooceraea biroi. The sequence continues at coordinate 1,875 of NW_020825095.1, forward strand.
AGTCGAAAGAGACAAACACCGCATGTGCATATTACCGAGCTCAGATTCTGGTCATCACACATTATTGGTCGAATAGATTTGGACGAATCTCGTTAGGATAGGAAGACTCCAATGTTTTAATAAAATGAATTATAATTAATAGTAATTAATTACAAATTATGATTGTGCAATGTTTCCGAAATATTACTGTCATGTCCCACACGGAACAAAAACCTCCAATGGACGTCCACTAGAAGTCCATCATGGAGATTCGAAACCTCCATTAGACGTCTACATCCAGTAAACATCGACTAGACATCCATAGTTCCGCATTTGAAACGTCCATACAACCTCCATTAGACGTATCCATAAATGTTTCGTGGATGTAATATAGAGCAATCGTAGATAGTTAAAGGAGCTTTGATGGATGAAAGATAGACGTTAACTGGATGTTTTGTTTCTTTCTTTAGAAATTTAACTTTACTTACAAATATTAAGAAATTGATTAATTATTCATACTTGTTGCACATATTTTATTTATTCATTTCATGTGTATTTTATGAAAAGTTTCAAAAGAAAAGAGTACTGGATCGGTTTTCCGGATGGTTATTTATAAGGTGATAACGCAAATGTTTCTTGCGAAAACGTCACGCCTGGCCTGGCCATCTATCGGTCGCTTGGTGAATCAGACGCGGAAATCAACACATACACTTGTGTTGATTTTTGTCTCTTGTTCCATAATCGAGTACATTGAAACGTATGATGTAAAAATAATTAATACTCGCAAATTAAGTAGAAATTACTATTTTTTCTATATTAATTATATAATTTCGAATCAATTTAATAAAACACATTTTTCGTTTCTGTGGAAACGTGAAAAATACGTTTTTAAAATTTAGGTCTAAAAACGGTTTCTATTTAAACCGTTTCTTAAATGGTACTTTATGTTTCTTAGACATTAGATACGTCTAAGAAACATATATTAGGCTAACATGTACTGCCTGGGTTACAAACACATAAATATGAGTAAATAAAATATATCCAATAAGTTAGGGTGTCTCCCTACACAGCGTAACTTGCGTAAGCGTAACCTGTGCTAACCAATCACATCGTTCCGTTTGAATATCAGCTTCCGTCTAGTTATTTTACGTCTTTTGCGCTATTGCCGAATACGCCGAATTCAATATCTAGTGGAAGATACGCTGATGCATGTGTGTTAGTGAGTAGATATAGAGGGCCAGCTCTAACCCAGGGGCAACGAGGGGGGCGAGGGGGAGGGGGAGGGGGCTGAGTCAGCATGGGGGAGGGGGAGGGGGCTAAGTCAGCAGGGGGGCTGAGTCAGCAGGGGGAGGGAATGAGTCAGCAGGGAGAGGGGCATGTTCAAGATCACGGGGGGGTAAGTCAGCAGGGGTATCATGTTCACATTGGAGAGATGAATCAGCAGGGAGGACTGAGTCAGCAGGGGGGGGTCGTCGTAGACCTGGACGAACATGTTCAAGGTCAGACTGAGTCAGCAGGGGCATCATGTTCACATCGGAGGGCTGAATCAGCGGAGGGGGTCGTATAATGTTACATGTGGTACAGCGCTTATCATGTTCACATCGGAGGGCTGAATCAGCAAGGGGGAGGGGGGGTCGTATAATGTTACATGTGGTACAGCGCTATTGTTACCTATTGCATCATCAGCACAATTTTATATACGCTTGGACCTGCACGAACATGTTCAAGGTCAGGCTGACTCAGCAGGAGTATCATGTTCAGATCGGAGGGATGAATCAGCAGTGGGGGGGTTCGTATATTGTAACGTGTGGTACAGCGCTATTGTTACCTATTGCATCATCAGCACAATTTTATATACGCTTGGACCTGCACGAACATGTTCAAGGTTAGGCGAATCGGAACGCGCCCCGAAACTGCGCAGTAGCGCAAATGGCGGCTGCGGTATTGTTACATAGTGCAACATCAGCACTACCTTTATATACACTTATACGATTGGACCCGCACGAACATGTTCAGTTACATAGTGCAACATCGTGGCGATGGAAGAGCATGATTCCTATTGGTGTTATGATCACCACGTTAAGGACAGCTTAGAGTTAGATGTCGAAGACGTTCTGGCGGAAGATCGCGCACAAGAAACTGTATTCAGGGACGTTCAACGAGTCCCGATAGCGAAGTTTTTGCGCGATCACGAGGCCGGTATACGTCGAACCTGTGAACGTTCCGTGAAACAAGATGTTGTAATTCAGAAGGGGACTATCGATAAGACGCCTTATTACGTAAGATGGACAGTGTACAGACAGATGCTGGAAGAATGTAAGATCGAAGACAAAGATAGTTATTCATGCACGGATGACTACCGTATTCACGTGAGGGATATAGTTAGCAAGATAAAATTCCACGTGAGGGATATACGGAGTAGCAAGGTCAAGGTCCACCGTGACGTGTTGTACGCGTCGATTCCCACAGGCAACGGACGGTACTGCGAACTGATAGTGTTGGAGGGTTTTTACTATAATATATGTGACCCTCCACCATTACCAACCACGCAATATGAGG
>NW_020825096.1:0-23227 GCF_003672135.1 Ooceraea biroi
AAGAAGCCATTAAGCAATTTGAGCAAACTGGCCAGCATCTAGGAATTTCTCTTCCCCTGATGCAGCTACTTCTTATGCAGAGTCTTTACACGAATCCCAGGCTAAAGCAATATGCCAATCCTTAAGAGGATCCTATCATGGCTGGACTTGATTTAGCTTCTATTCATCCAGCAAGCTGCAACCCTTTAATGCAAGTACCTCTGCTCAAGCTGGGCAGATCTCTGGACTTATGCAAGGGGCAGCTGCTGAAGCCAAAACCTGGCAAGCAATCTTGAGAATGCAGGCAACGAAGCTGAGCAAGCAACCCTTACCAGACTTCAAGGGGAGTTGAATACTCAAAATGCTAGAGTTAAAGTTGCCAACGCTTATGGTACTAATGTTAATGCTCAGTCTGACGTTATTACTGGTATCGGTGATAGTATGCGGCAGACTGCTATTGAGTTGCTGGCAGCTCAGCAAGAAGCCCAGCGTATTCAGGCTAATAGTGATCTCCTTGTAACCCTCTTGGTTGGTTGGAAGATCTTCTTACTGGCGATGGGATTAGGGCTAAGCGCGATGCTCTGGCACAGTCCTTCGATACCCAAGCAGGTCTGGCCCAGAATCTGAATGCTGCAACTCAGCAAGGTGTGGCAACTCAAAATGCCATTAGTGAGACTCTGAGTCAGAATAGCATTAAACAATTGGCTGGACTGGAGAGAGTTAAGTGGGAACAGCAAGCTGCTCAAGAAAGGATTAATTCTGCTAAGTATGGCGTGGCCAGTATTGAAGCTTTGCAAAGTGCTGGCGCTCAGAACTTTAATAGAATGCTGGCTTCTTATAATGCTGTGCAAGATGCTGAGCGGTGGGAGTTTGCAAAAGCAAGCTATGCAAATGCAACTGGATGTTGCTAAGGCAGAGCGTAAAGATATTGAAGATATGGTTGGCCGGATCAATACTTATCGTAAGGCATTTAATTTGCCCACTGTGAGTGAAGGTTATGTGAAGCGTAACTGGGGTAATGGTGACGTAGGTGACATGCTTAGGCAACAAGAGCTTGGTGGCATGCGGATTAATGATAATGGTGGATCGGCAGAAGGTGCGTTGGGATCTACTCCGGCAGATGCTTATGCTACTGCTAGGTCTCAGCAACTTGATCTGCCTCCAGCATTTAAGCCGAGCATGGATATTCTTAATGGTGTGAATATTAAGATGCAGGATGCAATTCAGCGAGCTGCAACTAATCCATTGGGTAAGGATGCTGCAACTGGTATTACCAAGGACCTTGCCAAGAATCCCCAGGCAATGAAAGAGATTTACAATAAGATGGTGAAGCAGGAAGCTATGACACTTCAGGCTAGGATTGAATATGGGAAAGGTAATCCGTATGAGATTCCTGGTATTGATACAGTGTTAAGCTCCCCTACTGCTGGCGCGCAGGAGCTTAGGGCTTCGCCGTTTGCTAAGTTTGTACTTACTCCCATTAAAGAAACTGGCGCTACCCATGCACCTGATGTTATCTTTGCCACTGCACTTAAGGCAATTGATAAAGGTGATCTTACTATGGATCAGGCCAGGGATGGAATTACTAGTTTCTTCAATGAAGGTACCGCAATCATTAATGCCACTGGGGGATTTGCTACTATGAATGTCCCAGCTATGGCTACATATAATGTTCCGATGAGCTTTACTTCTGGGACAATCTTGGCTGCAATATGGATCTCAGGCAGTTAGCTTTGCTTCTAGTCCTTATGCATATCTTGCCACGGAAGGTGTTAAGAATATCCTGAACATTGGTAATCGGGATATGAACAAGGTACTGAATCTCAATAGTAAGCAGGATGTAACTACTGCTCTCACTATGATGCAGTCTCGTAGTATGGCAGATCGCATTCTTGCTAATCAAGGAGCACAAAGCAAATGAATTACGATGAGGCTCCCAGCTATCTCCAGGCTGCGGATGCTCATGGTATTGCTGGGGGTAACACTACAGTATTTGAGGATCTCTCGAATATTGTAGCTAATACCCCCTCGTTTCTTGCAGTATCCATTGCATCTGCATATAATTCGTTTTATAACACTGGCACAGCTGTAGGTAATATCTTTAAGTCTGAGGAATATAAAACTCAGATGCGTGATACTGGTGAGTGGATCTCAAGTTATGATGAGGATCTTGGCCAGTATTACAGGGAGACTAAGACTGCCGCGGATCTTGCAGGATTTATTGGAGGTAGTCTGATTCCTGGAACTGCGGCAGTAAAGGGACTTAACGTTGCGCAGAGAGCGCTTCGTGCAAGTGAGGCAGGCATTTTTGGCAGTAACATGCGGTGGGCTACTAACTTATTGGCTCCTACTATGGAGACTTATGTTAAGCGAGAGGCTGCTGAATTAGCTGCGAGGAGTGCCACATTTTCTTTTGCTCATGCAAATAGCTTGAGATCACTGGCTTCTGGAGCTTGGCAAGGTGTGTTGGAAGGTGCTGCTTTTGAAACCGCAGTAGCTGCAACAATGTTCAAGTCTCCTATTCTCAGTGATATGGATATAGGGGATATTGTTAAAAATGGTCTTTTTGGAATTGGTCTTAGTGGTGGGATTGGGGCCATTGGTGCCGCTGCTCGTACTTATTTTGGTGTTGGCTCGCTCGTAAGAAATGCGGATCTTAGGGCCTCTCCTTTCCAGATGAGTACGCAGACTAGGCAATCCCGGGAACACTTGGCTTCTGATAGTGTTATGAATGCTGCAATGGATAAGGAACTCCTCATGAATACTCAGGTAACTCGTGAGTATGTCATGGCAAATAAGATTGCTCAAGGAGAGACTGGAGAATCCTTGCTTCCTCATGTTGTAGATGCTGAAGTCTCCAGACTTAATAGGCTTCGCACTGATAACATTCAGAAGCTTGACAATGAGATTCGCACTGGAGTAAGGAAAGCATCTAAGGATGATGTGCTTGGAATCAGCTCACTGATATTACTGCCAGGATGGCGCCAGATGATCTTCAGAGACTTATGTTCAATGCGGAAGAATTTGTTCGTGCTGGAGATATGACTGCTCATGAAAGATTCCTGAAACAACTTGTCAAGGAAGGCGTATATAAGGACACGAAAACTGCTGCCAAGGCTCTGGCAAATACTGCAAAGGATACTCACATTACTCTTCACTCCGGTAACATCGGCGATCTTATTGCAGGAAAGCCTGGCGCCCTGAGACTTGCAGATAGATTCGATCCTGAGAACTTGGAGAAACTAATTTCAAGAAACACGTTTAAACCAAGTAGCAAGATTGACTTCAGAACCAACATTACTACTGAGGCTGCTGAGCTTAGGTGGCTTGCCTCTCGTACCAGTGATTTGCCTTTCCCTAAGAACTATGTGTTTAATAGTCATGACTTGCCTGCACTGGAAAAGGCTCATCGCATTGGCATGGAGAAATTACCATTGATGTTGGTAATGGCAATACTCGCACCCTTAGAGGTAATCAGGAAATTAATGATTACTTGCAACTTGCTAAGGGTGAAGTTCTCATGGCTCAAAAGGATTTGAAAGTTAGCTCAGATGCCATTGAGATTATTTCTGATGTTAGGAAAGATTTCATTGAAGGTGTGGATGTTGTAGGTGATCCAGTTAGAGCATTCAATGCTCAAGCAAGTTATGCCAGGAACTCAGTGATTTCCTAGGACGGGAAGTTACTCCGGCAGAATTGCATAAGATGCCAAGATATGCTAAGGCCACGTATAATACGCAGTCATCAGGGATGATGATGGCATGATCATGAAAGGTATGGAGTCATTAAGCACAGGGAGAAGTTGGCCAAGCAAGCTACGGATAATTACTTTGCTACTTATGCTAGGGAGATGAGTGCACTATTCCCGGATATTCCTGAGGATATGTTCCGGCAAGTTTGGCGAGGTGAAGGCGGCGCAGGTACCTTTACTAACGCAGGTGGTGCTTATGGATCTATGGCTAGCATGGCATCTTATATTGGTAACCTGACTGCTGAACTTAGCAAGATTAAAATCAATGCACTCACGGATGATATCAGTAAAGTATCTCAAGGACTTTGCAAAATCCTGATGATGCTGTAAGGTTCAGCACATTAATGCTATGATCTCTAATACTCCTGAGAAGTATGTACTCAGTGAGACTGGAGATTCTCTGATTCCATATAAGATCAAGCAGTATCTTGATAATGGTGCTGAAGGTAATATGCCGGAATTGTATCCTGGCACCATTGAAGAAATTCCACTGGAATCAGATGCTTTGATTGATGCAGTAGTTAAGCACATTGGACTTAGTGATTCTAGGAATGCGCAATGGAGAGCACTTAATGCTGTACAAGGTAATACTGATGACAAGATAGCAGGTGTATTTCGTCCAATCAGGCCAGACCCAAGGGACTATAAGTACGTTGCTTTTGTCAAGGATGAGAGTCTCGTAGGCGTAGGACATACCAGGATGTTGTTTGCTCCGAGTGCTGGTGAACTTGAGAGCATGATTGCCAAGGTAAATGAGATTGGTAATTACAAGGTGTATACCAAGCAACAAGCTGAAGAGTTCTATCGGGCACGAGGTGAGTATGAATATGATAAGACTCTGCATGAGAATTATATCGACACTGACTTACTATCCCGAGGCATCAGTTCCAATTTTCTTCCTAGTACTGATCCTGGCAAAATAGTAAATGAGTGGCTGCAATCTCATGTCAGGCAAGAGAACGCTTTGCTTAAGCAGAGTGTGCTGATTAAATATGAAAGGAGACTAATGAACTTAAGAGACTTGCTGAGCAATGGAGTCAGGCAACTGGATCTAGGATTGGCACTCGTTCTGTAACTGAGATGCTTACTTCCTCTGAGAAGAATCCTTACACTGGCATGCTGAAATCTATGCTGAACGTAACTAAGATTGAGGAAATGCCAGCGTTTCTCCAGACTGCTAATCAGGCTTTGGATGGCTATGTTTCTAAGGCATGGAATGCTGCTCAGAACTTGTTCATTCGTAGTAGGCCAGATGAAAGTACAGTGAATCGTATCAATGATATCTTTGATGAGCTTGGATTTAAGAGTGCTTATTATGATACGGCCACTCAAGTTATGGCGAACAGTACTTTGCCAAGAGGGACTCTTAGTAAGTTTGTGAGGACTGCTAATGCTTTCCTTACTACGACTGTACTCAGGCTGGATGCCTTTAACGCATTGAACAACTTGATGGGTAACACTGTTCTATATTCGTCTGAGCTTAAAGCAGTTACCAATGCTATTAAGCAAGGAAGCAAGGAAGGTGCAGGTGAGCTTGCAAGTATTGGGAATATTGCTGTGCCTGGAACTGATGACTTTGTATTCTCTCCAGCTAAGCTTATGGCTAGATCCTTGCAAAGATTGCACGGGCCTGATGCTGCTAAGTTGATTGATGAATATAAGAAACGTGGACTTGCTCCTGATCTCAGTGACCAGTATTATAAAAGCTTGGATGCTATGACTCTCACAGGGAAAGAGAGTGTCTCTGATATCAACAGTAAGCTCAGTAAGCTTGGTGAGGCTTGGGAAAACTTTGCTAATGCTGGCGAGAAATGGACTGGTAACAAATGGACTGAACAATTTAACCGCTTGATTGCTGCGGACTCTATGAAGCAAATCACGGAAGTTGCTGTGAAGCATGGACTTATGGATGAGAAAGCTGCCTGGATGTATGTGAATACTTTTAGCAATCGAGTTAATGGTGTGATCCGTGCTGCTGAAAGGCCTCTTATGTTCCAGGGTCCGATTGGCCAAGCCATTGGATTATTCCAGAGCTATCAAATTAACTTGATGCAACAAGTATTCCGGCAGATTGGTGAGGGTCGTGGCAAGATAGTTGCAATGATGACTGGATTACAAGGAAGTATTTATGGTGCCTCTAGCTTGCCTGGATTTAATCTGATCAATAGTTCCTTGATTGGTCAAGCTTCTGGTAATCCTGAGCACCATGATATCTTCAGTGCAACTCAAGTACTGTTTGGCCAGACTGGATCTGACTGGCTTATGTATGGAGTTCCCAGTAATGTCCTGAGAGCTAGCTTGTTTACTCGCGGTGATACTAATCCACGGACTTGGAGTATCGTACCGAATCCAACTAACCCATCTGAGATCCCATTTATCTCTAGCTTTGCTAAAGCATTTGGGGCAATTAAGGGAGCTGTTAGTCAGGCATCCGATGGCGCACCTATCTGGGATAGCATGCTTGGAGCCATTGAACATCTTGGGATAAGTCGGCCACTAGCTGGACTTGCTCAAGTTGCAAGAGGTGTTACTAATCCTGATCTGACTGTGTTCTCCACTCAAAGGAATGGGAGTATTGCTGGTAGTAATGATCTGTATAGCTTTGCCAGTTTGGTCAGGGTACTTGGTGCCAAGCCAATTGATGAAGCTATCATTACTAACAGTTACTTCAGAATCAATGCTTATGCAGAGAAGGATAGGGAACGTAGAGAAAGTCTAGGCAGTACTTTGAAGACTGCTCTAGCTTCGGGAAAGGAAATGAGTGATGCGGAGATTGAGAACTTTGCTGAGAAGTATGTAGGTATGGGAGGAAGTGCTACTGGCTTTAACCAGTGGTGGATGTCTCAGTATAAGAATGCTACTCTTACGCAAGCTCAGCAGATGGCAATGAAGTTAGATAATCCTTATGCTAGGAGAATGATGGAAGTTATGGAGGCAGGGATAGCTTGTTTGATATGGATAGTTTCTGAGTTTTCTCCAGGCAAAACAAAACCCCCTTGGAAGCAATTCCTTGGGGGTTTTTTATTGAGCTTAAGATTTGTGCTTATTGGCTTCAATTGCTCTGAGTTGTGCCTCAGCCTTAGCTTTGGAATCATGAGTTCCAAGAACTCTACCACTCTCACTCAGAACTTGCCACTGATTTCCATTGCGCCTAATCATGTAATTATCTGACCTCTCATTGCTTGAAGTTTCTGAAGAAGTATCTCTCCTAGCCTAAGAAGATCAGGCCCAGTATACATACCATGAAGAACAACATTACAGTGGGCTGCAATAATGGCGAGGCCATCTTCGTAAGTAGCCAGGTTCGCATTTTTCAATTCCTCAAAAAGCTTAGGATGATTGCGAGTTTCCCTAGTAAGCTCAATCAGAACATCTGGCAACATCGTTACTGTCGTGGTACTAGTTACTCCCGACCCCATAGCCATTTATAAACCCTCTCATTTCTAGCTGCAATAGTTGCTAGATGATTTGCCTGGTTCATTGCATCACGTAGCGCAGTGTGGTTATTCTTAGAAGAGTGTCTTACTTCTGGGTATTGCTGGGCAAGATCCCTCAAGCAATGAATGTGCTTATAACTCCAGGGAGCTTTTTCATCAATGGCCTTAAATAAGTTAGTGATGATTGGCCCATCAAAGTCCTTACCTTGGCACCAAATATGAATCTCATACTGAGCATTGAATTGCTTAAGATATTCCAGAAACTTAACTGCTGCTTGTCTCCAGGAAATACCAGTAGCTGTGCATCGCTCAATAAGTCCCTGACCTTGACTCTTATGCCAAGCAATGGTTTCAGGATTCACATCAAATAAGAAGGTATCTTCATAAGAACCTGGATCAATACACTGATCAAATGGCGCAAGTCCCTCAAGCAAAGGTACCGCTCCAATCTCAATGATGGCTGCATTACTCGTGGTATCCAAAGTCTCTACGTCAAGACTAATTGGTAGCCTTGGCTTAGTTTCATAACTCATGTTGGTTCCCCCTATACTTCCCCAGGAAGGTTCGCATTTTTACAGGTATAACATCCCTTATCATGGCCTTCTTTACTTGCCCATTTAACAGGAGGCATGACATTATTATTTGGACACTTATAGAAGTTGCTGTCAGTAAAAAAGTTAGTGGAAGTTGACGCAGAACCAACATCAGATTCTTAGGAGTAAATTGTGGAAGTCTCTCTTCTACAAGTTTAGCATATCCCTGAATATCATGCCAGTTGTCTGCATAGAAGGATCACCTGAAAGGATACGGGCAATTTTATCTGCAATTACTCAGTGCTTGCTCTGCACAGATAATTATCCCATGGAACCTATCTGGATGCATCTTAACAAGTGTTCCATAACATCTTTTAGATTTTGACAAAGTCCGCATGATCCGTGAAATCTCCATAACGATTTCCACGTTCCTTAAGTGTATCATTAATGCTGGACATCATTTTTCTCCAGGAGTAAGGTAATCATAATCAATGGTATCATCTTTAACTTCTTTCAACTGTCTCTTCATTGGCAATAACAATTCGCCATGATGCTGAATCTTCTTGGCATGAGTAAGTCCGGAGAGGCAAGCTACGAAGTTCTCGATCTTGTCAAAATCCCCTTGGACTTGCGACCATATTTCTACGGAAGTCATGCCATTAGAATTCTCCAGTATCTGCATTACCTTGTGTGACTGAGCAGAAGTTCTACTGGCTCCGAATTCTCCGAAGGCATCTGGCATGAAATGTTCTGCGTGGTGCAAGACAGTGTTAGCCCTGATAACATCGACTTCATCAATTGTTGAACTACGCCGTGAACACGCGTGGAGCAAGCTGAGTTTGAGTAAGTGAGTGTGTCTGCGATTACCGTAACTTGCGAAGCGAATGTCATCGATAGGTCTCCAAGTTTCATAGATTTTGGTGAGGAGATTTCTGGCAGTAGGGGAATACCCAATTTCACCAGCGTGGAAGTTACGCATTTCCACAAGTTCCTCAATTAGATTAGCAGTTTCCTGCTCGTCTGGTTCTTTGGCCAAGCTACCTTTATTCCTGTGGGCTTAGCGTAGACTGCAATGACACGACTAAAAAATCCTTGCCCAACTGCCTCAGGTGGAAAGGCGGCTGCGAAAGCAGTTTGAGTGTTTCCTCCCAATATAGAAATGGTCGGATTGGGAATAACAACTGACTGACCGTTCTTAATTCTGTTTTCGTACGTCCCTTCGTAATCCATAAAACTCCCAGAGTTGAACAGAATTCCAAGATATTATTTGCAAAGAAGTCATTAAATTCGTCTGCAACAATCCATGATTCACGCGAGTCTGAGGTGTCTTCAGTCCCCATAGATTACTATCGAGGATACTCCCAGAGCTATCCAAGCCTTGTGAAGTTCCAAGGTCAAGAAGGTACTTCTCTTTAGATATCTTTTCGCCTGCGAAGAATGTATACCCGGCATTATTAAGTAACCTCTTAGCTGTCTTGATTGCAGTTGACTTCTTAGTTCCTGCTGTACCCATTAACATTATATATTGATTTGTGTGTAGTTTCGATCGCCCAAACTTACAGTGAACTTGTCTTCCCATCCATGAACCAATCATGCCAATAGCTGACCAACGATTGAAAAATGCAGGAGTTTCCCCACCACTTGTATAATTCAAATACCTGTGGAAGAAGTCCTCATCTTTCATTTTCCTCTCCAGTTTGCCCCCAGCTTCTTAATATCCACGGGGACTATTAAGTTCCTTGTTACCCCCATACAATCAGTAACAGGTACGGGGAATGTCATAAGTCGCTTGACTTCATCAGCTAAATAATCATGCCCCTTCTTCGTCATGAAGAGAATGGAGTCATGAATCTGAGCAAGCAACTTAAAGGTTGGGAGGAATCCAAGTTGCAGGAACACTGCAAGGAAAGCTTTGTTCAAGTTCATTGCATTGAGTGACTGAGTTACATGAGCTACATAAGCATTGAGATCAGGTTTATTTTTGAGAGGATCACCAAAACAATATCTAGTAAAACCAGTATCGCCCACCAACTTATTAGTAAGTCTGACTTCTTTAATGATTGATTGATAGTATGCGGTCTTGACTGTTGGGAATGCTTTTTCATATAGATTAAGTAGATGCTTAGCTACGCCCTCCAATGTCCAGTGCTTGGGAAGTTTCAATAGAACCTGCGCTTCACGAATCTTTTTAGGTCCCATCGTTTTAATGAGTACAGATGCACCCATGTTATAATTCGCCCATGGTTAATCTTCTTACCAAGTGACGAATATCTTTCAGAATTACTTTTTCATTGACTTCGTCATAGATAGCAGAGTATTCCAGTCCGAAGAACATTGCTGCTTTGTAGGAGTGAGAGTCTTTTCCGGATTCAAATATTCCCAAGAGACTGGGATCTCCGCTCTTAACAGATACCCCTCTATCCTCAGCTTGAGAAAAATCAGCTTCCCATAACTCCCAGCCATCATCGGCAATGATACTTTCTTTAACGTCGCTATCAGCAGGCACATTCTGTATCTGTAGTCCGCACCAGAAGTGATGCTCCTTGCTCGCAAGTCTGCCAGTATCTGTGCCATGCGGATTAAGTGAATAAAGTATTCTTTCTTTGCCGGGCGGACCAAACTCTTTGGCCTTTTCTCCTGTTGTAAGATAGGTACTTGAAAGTTTTCGTTCTCCTCGATACTCCAAGATATCCCCAGTATACGCTCGTTAAGGGGATGCTTGTAACTTGTGGCTTCGAGTTGGGCTTCATCTGAACTGAGTTTCTTCTTTCTCCATCTTTCTCACCTATATTTTCAGCAATGCCACACATTGTTTCGGACTTGATGGATTAAAGTTTGGCACATTAGTCATTACTCTAATGCGCTTAAGCAATTTTTCCTGAGATCTTCTGCCTTCTTGGCAAATCTTTCCAGTGCTTCCATATCCCTCTTAATACCAGTCATCTCACACATATGACAGGCAGGGACTACCGAGAACTCCATAACATAGTTACGCTTTGCCCAGTCAGGTGCGGCAAGCAACCACGATATAAAGGCTTCCCCAGTGACCCAAGTATCGAGAGCGTTATATCTGCACCTTTCAACAAAGTCATTAGATTGGGCAAGGTCTTTCCAGTACATGGAATCGCGAAGTAAGAAAGCTGATGCTGACGCCAGGTCTTTTGGCATCTCGCAGTACCAAGAATGGAATGCGTTGATAAGATCGTAAAGGTAATTGTGCAGTGGAGAATTGTACCTAAAGAAATAGCTAAGATCGTACTTGCCATTCTGCATCACCTTAGGTTGAGGAAGCTCATTGAATCTCCTCATATGTAATACATGCTCCATTGTTTTAATGGGCATTACATAACTAAAGGATCTTGTACTTCCATCAGGATTAAACCAGAAAACTGTATAACCTGCCTCTGCAATATGTGGGACTGGCTCTTTCTTAGTCTCAATGTCCACTGAGATTAGATCAGAAGTCTTAAGAACATCATAAGCTAACTGACAGTCTTCTGGCGCAGTAAGAATCTTGAAATCAAATTCACTAATTGCCCTCCAATTATGAGGCTTAGTGAACTTGGAGATATAGACTTCAGTCAGGAATTCCCCATAAGAGACAGACTTAAGTTGCCTCAAGGGATTGATAATCAGGAATTCAAACTTTTCATCTTTCAGCTTGAATGGAATGATGGACCCAGCATAGTTAGAGATATTTGTCTTCTTAGTCACACTGCCTTCTGGCAATAGCTTCTTAAGAATATCTATCTGGGTTGTGATGAAATGAGATATGCCAGCCTTCTTTGCCACTAATACAATTTCAGCCAGAGTATCAATTGGCTTATTTGTCAAGTCCCAAACCTTAACCTTCACAGACGCAAAAACCCCACGTAAGCTCGTGAGGTAAGGTTGATCTTCTTCACCAATGATAAGCAGGATTCCAGTTGGCAATGCGTAAGCTGACTTAGCACTCAAACCAACTGACGTCATTGGAACTATATGTTTCGGCATAACTATCTCCTAAGAGTGGCACTTCCCTGTGCCTAATTCCTAATGATCTTGGCCCGGATTACTCTGCCATGATTGCCTTGATTTCATTGAACAGTTGATCCGGATCATTTTTGCTGGCCTTAACTTTCAGAGTGGCAGTTACTACGCCACCATCAGCATTAGCCATAATCTCGCTGAGAGTATTGCCACCAAATACAGGTTGCAGAACAGACAGGATTTCCTTGAGTTGGCCCTGGCCAAAGGTATTTACTTTGCCAGTCTTCTCAGACAACAGAGGAGAACCATCTTTGTTCCCCAATACAAACCGCATGTTGGAAGACTTGCCAGGTTCCGGAGCTTCTTGACTGGAGTTAGCCATCTCGATAGTTTCAACTACTTCCATCGACATGTTAACAATCAGCTTAGGCTCAGTATCATCGTCCTTGTTATTCTTGAACTTGATACGAAGGCTGTGAGTACCAGCAGGAATTGGGGAGAATTTCTCCAGATCCGCCAGGTCATCTACGCTGCTGTCAAGAAGGTCGAGTGCATCAGTCATGATATAGTACCTTTAGATAGTTTGGTTTGGTTTTGGTATTACAGGTTACTACTGTTTCAACGCTTTCTTACGATCTTTATACTCACGCATTGGATGCCCATCAGGATAACGATAGGTTGCAGTGGTATACTTAATATGCTTGATCGTAACACCCTCCATATAACCATGAGTTTTATTACGCACAGTATGAGGGATTACTTCCATTTCACTTACACTAGCCCGCGGCTTAGTCCTTCCGACTCTCATTACCTAACCTCCATAAACAACCAGGTATGAATTACTGCCCTTACTTTTTTCTCATCTTTCTCCTTATTTACCCAGTCCATGATATACAGATTACCATCTTGAATTGCCCAAGTCATGGTAGAATCTGTGCCCTTATAAGTCAGTTTCATCTGACCACGATCACAACGAGTTGGGATAGATACAACAATGATTACTTCAGGTTCCATACTTGCTCCTAATTCCAAAGATCAAGAAGTTTAACATCACCAACTTTGTCTTCCAGTTTAACACCAGAACGACCCCCAGTCATAATAGTGTTACTGTAAGTAGTGCCAGATGCAAACACGTGTTTCTTATTCTTCACTTCGCAATATACTACTTCGTCAAAATACTTGGCGACATTGCGAGAGAAGTTAGCTGTACCCCCTACAGGAACAATCTTACTACCGCCATTAGTCATGTCTACAATTTCCTCATGAGTAATGACTACTACATTATATGGCGCTGCCTGAACATGACTAAAGAATGTATCCATGATCTTACCCAGATTCCCCCAATCATGGAAAGTCATCTGGTAATCATCATCCTTATTACGAGTCATGTTTGCAATTGCAGAGTTCTTAAGCTGAGTTGCAGAGTCCAAAACAAATACATCATTAGGACCTAACTTACTCAGATTCCACTCTACATAAGTTGCAGTAGGTTCCTTAGCACAAAGTGGACAACCTACCTTGCCGTGAACATCACAGATTTTTACTGGCAATCCTTTAATGATCTTGAGACAGGTTTCGATTGCCATTGGAGTTGTGCGAGTATCCGGAATCTGAACAAAGTCAATCCGTTCTTGCCACTCTTTAGGCATCTTCTTAAGAACATCAATACCTTTCTCAATATCACACCAATACAGATTAAATTTCTCTGCAAGTTTCCCAACTAGCTCTGTCTTACCTGCCTTAGGTGGACCAAAGACCATTACATGCTTTACTTTAGTTTCCGACTTATCACTGAGCTTGGCCATTCTTATCCTCCATCTGCTGTAACTTCTGCAATTCAAGCATAACTTCGCTTGCCTCCTCTCTAGTTACATTCATACGCTGCGCTCTACTACGTTGCTCCATTAACATTTCAGAGTGAATCATTCCATAAATCCTAGATATCACTAGCAAGATATCTTTCCGCACTTCCGGACTTACAGGATTCTCTACTGCTATCCCTTCCAATAATTGCAATGCTTCGTAATACTTTTTGTGCTGGAGCAAATCAGATAATGGACCACTAAATTGCTTTTCGTAGACTTCTAGGCTTAGGAGTTCCATTATAATTCTCCGCTCCAGAGGGTTCGATACCTTGAATCATGTAAAGGCCAAAGCATTTTCCACGTACAGAAGTTTTATTCAGGCATTCATCCCAAGCTTTATTAAGCTCTTCAAAGGAATTATACCCAATATACTTCTTAAGGATTGCTTCATCTTTCTGCCTCTGATTAATCTCACCTGCACCGAAGATAACAAAGCAACAGGCAATCATCAGAATTACAATTAAGATTCTCAGAATCCAAATCTTCATGCCAGTAACTCCTCAACAGTAAATTCAAATTGGTATTCGATTTCTTTTCCACCTCTATCTAAATCAAAGAAGTCCCGTTCCCGCAATGGTCCCATAAGTCCCTCAGTTCCCATGTGGCAAATATCCATGTACTCACAAGTTTTACCGTAGCTTGTGCAATGTTCTCCATGGACCGGCCAGATTCCGTAGTTGCCAAAAGTTTCTACCATTTGAACAAGTTGATTCTCGTCCCAGATAGTATCTCGCAACCACAAAGCACGCTGAGTATAAGTCTTGGGAAACTCGAATGGTTCGAATCTCTCCAACTTAGTCATGAATACTACATAGAGAACTCCATAAGAGTTTGTCCCAGGAGCAATCTTATCCAAGACTACAGAATATCCTAATGCTTGGCTGAGTTCTTATATTGATAGTGATTAACGTATGCACCGGAGTTAGTCTTAAGTTCCAAGACCAGAAATTCTCCAGTGATCTTATGGCGAAGTACCAAGTCACATAACCTCTGTAGACTGTCCTACCAAAGTTAATCTTGAAACTCACTCAGATGCTGGCTTACCATCAAAGTAAGCTACTTCATATTCCTCAAGGAAACCTTCTTTACACAACTCATCGAACTGCATTAGTGCTGCAATTGCATGAGAGAAAGATTTCTTTTGTTTCTCATTCTCATCAAACAGATCAACTTCCCAGTTAAGGTACATTCTCCACAAGGTAGAGTTCAGATCACGAGTAATGAGATAATGCTGAATACCATCACCAACGCTATGACCGAAGGCAAAAGTAACATTCGTACTAGTATCTGCCGCTGCCCTCGGAATTCGTAGCTTTTCAAGCTGAAACTTACGTGGGCAACCATGCAAAGTGAGCTGACCAGAATAAGAAAGGCGAAGAAAACGAGGGTCAATTTCTCCATCATTTAACTCCACTATTGGACTTTCATCTTGAGGAGTAAGTTCCTCATCCAAGAAATCAAACATAAGGAATCCTCTCTAGATTCTTAATCCTCCAACTTTCATGGGCGTGCCAGATCATATCCTCTGCAACATACCATGCCCACTCAAGCCACTGCCAATGGATATTAGTAGCAAGCCATAGCCTCTGAATTTCATAAGCTGGCGACCAATCACCCAGACCACGAAACTTACAGTAATCTGTGTAATCTTTATTCCAATGCGGATTCTTTTCCTTAAGGTGCAGTAACTTGCCTGCCGGAAAGAAGATTGCAAATAAGTGCTTAGCTCCACGCATGTAATTAATATACATCTGCTTACGTCGCAGTTGATACAAGAACATACAAAGAACTAAATCATTTATCTGATCCACTTGCTTAGGACTATCAAAAGTTTCCTTAGCTTGGATGTCTACCTTATCCTCCTGCAAGAACCAATCAAACGGGCGTTGTTCATCTTGATAAGGAAACTCTTGAAGTTCCATCAGAACTTAGCCTCCTTCCTCTTTTGTAAATGGCATACTTATTATCGATAGCTTCTTAGCTCGGTCAATTTCCTCAATCATAATCTCAGACTTACATAGTCAGAACTCCGTGTTCCTGAGATTAATAATTGTTGCCCTTGTCCTAGCAGAGTTCCTACCAATTGCCATTTCTTAGCCGCAGCTTCTTGCAATTCTGACCTAGCCATCACAGATCATCCGCACTAATAATGGTGTTCTTAACTGCGGCACGACTTGACTTAGCAGCCTTCGGAGCTACTACTTCAATTTGCGCCATCTCAGTTAAACCTTTAAGTAGCAGCCCAATCTCTTCATCATTCAGGGCAGTAACCAATTCCGTATCATTACGAAGCTTGGCATGAATATCCCTGAGAACTACTTTGAATGTAGGAATTTTCTCAAGCAAGGCTGACTCAAGTTCTGCAAGTTGCATCCGGATTGGATGGCCATCTTGTTGAACTACGCTTTGAACGGAGGTTCCACTAACTCCCGTACTTTTCGGCTGTTCCACCTTTCCACTTTCGCTATTACTTGCATCAGTTTGTGCAGGAGAAATGCTTGCACTAACATCAGGAACAGGAATACTAGGTTGTTGCTGCTCTGAGTTCTGTCCAGATTGTTCAGCAACCACACTCTTACTTTCCTGCACAGGAACATTCCCAGCAGTGACAGCTTCAGATGGAACTTTATTTTCAACTGGAACATTTTGAGTACCTGCCTTCTTAGCTGCGAGCAATGCTTTAAGTTTCTCTTGCGGAGTCATGCTGGCTTACCTCCCTCACGAATTCCATACCAAGCTTTAAGCTGAGCATAGATATTAACTACGCTAACCTCAGACTGATTAGTCTTGAGTTCACGAATAGCTTTCTCAAGAAAGAAGTTATCTTCCTCAAAGTTAAGACTCAGAACTGGAATCAACCAGTGTTTATCATAAGTCTTAGTCTTGTATCCATTATCCTGCCGGAACTTATTCAAAGCAAATTTGCCCAAATAAGTTTCATATACAGTGGTCGGAGTCATATGAAGCAAACCCATCATAACTCCAAGAGCGAAGAATTCCTCACAATGAAACTTTTCAGCAGAGATAATAATCTGACCAATAGTATCATCGATAAGTTTCAGTCTCTTGATATCTTGAACTTCTAGGTTATCATCACTCTCCAGAATCTTCCGGATTAATTCATAACCTTTTACATAACCATTGTTAAGTTCTGATTTTGCCCATTCAGATGTACAGAAAGAAGTTTAATAATCCCATACTAATCATAAAGTGCAAGATATCTATCACTTCAATTTGCATCTGCTTAAGGTTCTGATCTAGAACACTTGTCTTGCAATCAGTAGTCTGAGCTTTCCACCACTTCCACTCAGTCCAGCCACGGAGTTCAATAGCTTCCTCTGAAATAGCTTTCCACCAAGGAAGATTAGCAACTTTCCAATCAGGATTGATTTGCTTATTCAGAATATTTTGCAAAGTCCAGAAGTTTTGCATCTGTGCTTCAGTAAACTGATCCATTTATTTATCCCCTTTTGGGTATTAACACTAGGAGAAACAAGAATTGCAACATGATACTTGCTTCTTCTGCTGTTAACATAGGAATCTCCAGGCATAATAAAACTCCAGCAGGTTCCCCCACTAGAGTCTTAAGTTATCCAGCAATGTAAGAGGGTTTTTAGATTTACTTAGTTGGCGCTAAGTTCTCTAGGATAACCCACAACCTTGACCATCCGCAGGAGAATTACTAGGTAACTACAAACTATTACAGAGCGTCAGCAGTAACTTTAACCGACAGCACTCAGTAACTTTCTCGCTCAGTAAGTCAATGCCTTGGCATGTTTCTCCAGCATTTCGTCACCAGCCTTGTCAATGAAGATACCCAGTTGTTCTTGCAGAACTGCAAGTACCGAGTTATCACCAGCAACAGACTTGTAGCGAGTTTGGAACAGACCAGCCGCAACAGTGACTTTCTCTTTCGACTTGCCAGTAATTTCCGGCATAGCCGCAATGTAGTCTTTTGCGAACTCGTCAAGTTCTTCTTTAGTCAGAGTATTGCGTTCACTGCGCGGCAGGTTAGCAATAATTTCGAGACTAATTTTACCTTTAGCTACCAGCTCATCCAGTTTAGCTTGATCGAATTCGGTATCGTTATCTACGAAGCTACGAACATAGCTAGTAACGATCCCTTGAACAGTCTCCAGAACCAGAGCGGAAACTTTCGGGTCTTCACTATTCAGGTATTCAATAACACCTTCTTTGTTCGGAACATCATAGGCAACTTCACAGACGGGCGCTTTACGCCATCTTTAGTACGGAAGTTGAAAGTAGTTTCTACGCGCTGAACATTGGACATTTTATAGATTCCTTTAACTTAGTTTGGGATAGCTCCCGGCGCCGTTTGCTTGGGAGTGGAGCCATATACGGCAAAGCGGCGCTGGCGCAAAGTAGTATTTCCGAATGTCACATACAGAGTTTATGCATCTGGCCAAGTGATTGTAGTATAACCCTGATACTATTCCTCCATAAATAATTTACTCTGTATCCTTTAGATACTAATGTTGCACAAGATCTCAGGAAGTTGTACACCAATAGTACAAGAACACTTTCCTTTAGTTGCTGCGTCTATGATTTTATCTGCAACTTTTTCATAAAGAATTTTTTGTGATTAAATCTTTTCTCAGCAGCTATACTTGATGCCTTTTTTGCACTCATTATCAAGTATCCATAATCATTCTCCTTTAATAAAAACTCCACCACTTGCAAAGATAGACAACCTACAGGGATTTCATCTTCGCTAGCTTTTGCATTGATACATACTTATCAAAGGCTGCGATCTTATCATCCAGATTCTTACCTGGCAGACGCTGACTTGTGACTCCAGCAACTAGCAGTTCGGTGGACATACATATACAATTCCTCCTTAGCACGAGTGATTCCAGTATAGATTAATTCCCGGAAAACATATTAGATTGCGACGCATGAGTAATAAAGAATACTCTGCGATATTCAGAACCTGAGACTTATGCACAGTCAAAGCATATCCAAGATCCAGGGCATTCAAATCCCCAGCAGATTCTAAGGTCTCTTCAGCACCGAACTCTTCAGAATATACTGTATCTTATGACTAGCAGCACGAGTTAGCTTACCTTCTCTTCCTTGTTATCAAAGTTCATAGCCATGGAATTAAGGAAGTCATCTACACTCTGAGCTTCCGCGTCTATTTCATCGCTGAAAGCATGCTGCTAATGCTGAACTTTTAGCCTCATCATGCTCGATACCATCATAGTCTAAGGTAACTGATGCAGCTCTGACTGGTCTCCAAAGTAGGCAGGATTCTTTTTGATATCAGTGATGATATGCTCAGTTTTATTCCACAGAACTTTATCACCCACCCGGAAATATTTCTTTTGGATACCTGCCATTACTTCATAAACAGGTTCCTGTTCCGGGTTCATATATTTAGGCACGATAAGATGCTACTATCTTATTAAGTTCAATGGTGCCAAAGCTTTGTTATATGGAGTGAGAATGGTATCTTCCAGGGGATCATATTCTCCAGCTTCAATCCTTTCTGGAATCCACTTACTCATAATAACCATGGCAGCATCAGCACCAAAAGCTTTTTTCCAGGGACGAATAGTTAGCTTTCCGTTGCCACTTTCCATCTTATCTATGTTCCAGCTATCTAACTCCGGAGCCTTGACATGACTCCCTGCCGGATCATAGTTGCAAGTTTAATGATTGGTGACTCCATTGCCTGGCGATAGACTTCCACAAGTTCCACGCGTTTAATACCTGCCTGCAATGCGTGGATAAAAATGGATTTGCCAAACACTGGCGAAGCTGCTGAATATCTCCGATAAGAATGATTTGAATTCCTGGAGGCAGTGCTGCATATAACATGTTCCACAAATCAACACCAACCATGGAACTTTCATCGATCACAGAACTTTAAGAGTGTCAGGAAGTTTACGGTTTGCATTCCTTGTAGGAATAAATCGCATTGACTTTTATATTCACCCTTCGTAGGATCATATACGTCAAAGTATTCTGGCTCGAATTCCAGGAGTTTGTGAATAGTTATACAGTTATGTTGCATATCATGACTGAGCACTTTCTTAATATTTTGCACGGCCTTGTTTGTAAAAGATACGCATACGATTCCAGGTGCTCCGTCGCTAAGATGCTTGTGGCTAGATATTCCGAAGTTAAGACCTGGAATTTTTCCTGAGGCAAGCAACTGTTCGATAGCTCCCTTAGTACAAGTTGTTTTACCAGTTCCTGCCGGTCCGATAAGTGAGCATGGGACTCCAGATAATACTGTATCAATGAAAGTTTGTTGCTCTTTATTGTATACAATTCTAGAAAGTCTTGCAGCGAGTTCTGTCTGACCACTTGGGACTTGCGTTGGACAGTTGATCTATTTCCCTCTGGTGGGATATTAAGCGCTTGTCCATCTTGTGCCGCCTTCATTTGTGCACTGCGTGCTGCAACTAATGCTTTCAGTTTAGCTAATGCCGCATTACTCATGATAGCCCCCATATCTTAGATACTTGTTGGCAGCCATGACAAGTTCATCATGCACTCCCTTAAAGAATCTAGCTTTATCTTTATTAGTTTCCCAATCTCTAGCTTTAAATACTACAGTGACTTCCAGGAAACAGCCTTTAGGTCTGTGATATACGGAGATAATTTCTCCACAATACTCAACCTTTGCCCGCCATTCATCTACCTGCGCAAGTAAGCTACTCATTTTCTAGTCTCCAATTGAACAAGCGCATAGCTATAGAGTTTCCCAGTCTTACTACCTATTGGGAATCTGCAACTACGGAAGCTAATCCAGAACATATACCTTGGAAGTTCTCCAGATTCTATAGCCTTGAGTTCCCGATTATACACTTCCAGACAAAATTGTCCATTGTCATTCTGAATATCACATTCCAGATTTTTATATCATAGCGACTTGCAAGATTCTCTTTAATGTCAGCAGCGCTCCAATGCCGGAGAAAATTATAGTCTGCTGACCTAACAATGAATGGATCAAGATTCCATTTGCGAGTCATCTTACCTATGAAGTTATGCTCTTCCAGTTTGAAGACTTCAACAGTTTCTGCTGGCTGATTAGGAAAATCTTTATGAGTGATTGAAGGTTTCATATTATTTACCTGCTTTGATAGCTGCCATTTTCAGAGCGAGTTTCTGCTTAAGAGTCAAGCCAGAGTTATCAGGATTAGAAGTATGGAAGGCAGTAGGCTCTTTACTATCTGAGACTACAGTTACTTGCATTGGCATTTTAAATTCATCCAATACTTCCTTAGCCTCCTCAAGTTTCCTGATGATGGCAGAACATTGCAGGGTATATCCAATATCTGGAGTCTTAGCTAACCATTCAAGCAAGCTATCAATATCCTTAGAAGTAAACTCAGAGGATACTAGATTAATCATGCCATCAGGCTTGAATACTTGAATGATAAGGCTAGACCAAACAGCATTGATTGTGCTGCGCTTACCATTCTTAAGAGTTACGGCAGTGTTAGGGAAAGTAGTTTCCTTGTCTGCCCAATCTGCCAGTAATGAAGGGAATACTCTGGACTCTTTCTCAGTCATGAGGGAACCACGCAATCCACGAAGGATTAGTGAATCTATCTCAAAATCTGAATAAGTATTTACTGGAGCATCACCTAAGATAGAGTCTAGGAATTCTGATTTATATGCTTCCCTATTACGGCGCTTAGCTTCCTCAGATATAGGCATGAAGTGATAGTTAATTGCATCACTCAGTTCATCTATCCAATGTGGTAGATAAGGCAGAGTCTCCATAGTTACGCGGAGTTTGGCAGATTCTTTACTGAGCGAGACTCCAGTTTGCTGGCAAGATTGAATAGTTTAGGCAGAACTTTATGCCAAAAATCTTCCATCATTGCAGCGGCATTACTTGGCAGTGTGATTGTAGATTCCAATGGCAGCTTGAGCATCAGAGCCACGCCAAGTAAATGGATATGAGTCTGGTCTAGTTGATCCTTTAGATAAGGTGAGTAAAGATAATCTTTAAGACTTTGTATATCCAATCTAGGACTAAGAATGGGATGAGTATGGATAATGTCAGCAGTAGGGACTCCCGCCAATTCATAAGTTACTCCAGATATTGGGCATGTTACTTTCATGATGCTAGACCTATTCAAGTTGCTGGAATGTTACAGGATGCCTACTTTACTATTTGCTACTGCTTTTAGTCCTTGATAGATATAAAGTTCCTTTAGTACATGGTTATTAGTTACTCTATCACGTAATGTAGGATTGATCTTTAGCAGTGTGCGATATTGGCAATATTTATCAGTGTCATATGCTGACTCTTTGATAAGCCAGTTGTAAATTACTTTATCCCAGCTTCGCCTACAGATTCATAAACTCCTCTGCGATTAGCTAGGAACCATTGCCATTTACCTAATTAGTTTTCCTGGCAGTGATATGAATTTTACCTTTGTTATCTACGCTTCCCCACCAGCACGACTAGGTTCAGTATAAGCATAGAGTTCGAAAAGTAAGGACGAAATGGGAGTTCATACTGGTGCATTTTGTTTCTCCATCGATTGCAATCTTGGAAGTTTTGGAATCTGCTTTACAAGGATAGGGATGTTTCTTAGCATCGTAAAACATATTTCCTTGGATTAGCTATCCTAAAAGTAAAGGGGATAGAGCATCCCTATAAGTTCTCACTGCCTCTTTATTATTCCATGAATTGCAAGATAGATACATTGGTTCCCACATAAGTTACTTTAGCTTTTACTATGCTTCCCTCAATAAAGAATGTTGGATAAGGACATTCGGAGTAATTTTACTAAGACTCTATCCCATTCTTTAAGAGTCCTATACCAATTTTGCCAGTAACCTTTGCAAACAAGCTAGAGTTAGGTCCAAGTTCAGTATCTTTTTAGTCGGATTCAGGATTGCCATTTTGATTTGCCTTTAGTTGTTGAAGGAGGGTTTGCACTTTGTAAGTTATTGCCTCAAGTCTATCTTCTTCGCGCTTGTCTAAGGTTTCCTTATATGGTGAATGCTCAGACCAATCGTAGATAATTTTGTCTAGCATTTCTATTGATTGAAGGTAAAGGCTAGACGATATTTCCTAACTTTCTTTCCCATTATATTTCACCATATCGTCTAGGAAAGCATTGATAATATAGGCTGCCTTAAGATGGAGCTTGAGATTCCAGCATAGGCTAAGACTTTTGCAGAGTCTGATTTAGTTAGGTATTGATTTTCTTATCAAGTTCCTGATAGCTCATGCCATTGCAAATTTCATTTCCATCTGAGCCAATGGGAATAAAGTATTTACATAATGGTTTCTGGCGGAGTAAGTAAGTCACCATGGCCGGATATTTTGCGTCACGAATCTTTTTGGAGTTGTAGATTCTGCCAATTGATTCGGAGTCTGCCGGATAAGTTTTCATTTTGATTCACCAGTTTCTATGTTTAAGTTGTGGGCTTCGCAGTATTCAATCCATTGAATGGCCACTTCGGCATCCTTAGTTGTAGGCTCTGCACCTAGCGAGCGTGCAATCTCAGTATTGCGATAGCAGGTAAGCATGGTTGTCGGATTGGTGAAATCTTGCTTAGCCATGATGGAATTGAGTTCAGAGGCAGAATCTACTAAGTCAGAAACGTCAACTTTAGACTTGCCGGTACTGGTAGCAGTGGCATATAGGCTGCACCATTGATACCATTGTCGATCTTAAAATTAAACATGCGGATAAT
>NW_020825097.1:0-8504 GCF_003672135.1 Ooceraea biroi
CGCCCGTCCCATGAGGGAGATGGTGTCCCTCAGTTCGCGCACCTGCGATTTGAGGGACTCCACCTCCCCCTCAGGGCGCGTTCTCCGTGCTGAGAGAAGGGGCTCCGGCGCCCCTCCTCTCAGCAGTGACGGTGAGCGCCGCCCTGATGCCGCCGCGGCCTCCTTCAGGGCCTGACATACGGGCCCTGAGGTGGCCGAGTTTCTTGGCGACCTTCACCACGGTTTCGAGGTGCTCCATCACCCGAGCGGTGATGTCGGGTGACGGGCACTCCCGAAAGCGCTCCACCTGGACTTCCCAGGATTCGCGCTCCCTCTTGTCGGCTGGCGAGGGAATGGAGGCGAGGACTTCCTTCTCCCGCTCCCACTCCCTCGACAGCCGCTCCTCCTCCCTGGCGGCGCGTTTGGCCTCCGCCAGGCCGACGTACTCCCCGGTGGTAGGGGGCCTCGCGCTTGCGCTTCCTCCCGTCTCGCTCGCCGCGTCGGTGTCGACGTCCCCCGGAAGGGACGCCACGTCGCACGTCGTCGAGGCAGCCGAGTCCCGGGAACCTATCCCGGCTGACCCGACCGGCCCGACTGCCCGATCGCGCGCTCGATCCCCCCTCCTCGCCATTTGGCGGGTCCGCGGTCGTCGCGTGCCCCCGCGGCTACCGTCGGCCGCGGAGGAGGAGGCCGCCGCCGGGTCCAAAATGGCCCTCAGCGAGACCCCCTCCTCAACGTCCGACACCAGCACCACCTCTCGAGGCGACTCCCACGCCTCCTCGTCCACGCCCCCGGCGCCTCCGCGCCCGTCTTCCCCCGTTTCCCCGAAAAAGAAATAGCTTTATCCATAGCGCATGTTGAATTCTTCGGGTTCGGCCATCATGGCGTCCCCACCGCAGTGGGGAACCTTCCCCCGGTAAATTTTCCTAATGAAGTGTGGACAGCCGAGAGGCGGTTTTCGGGTGGCCAACCCTAGTCCCACCGAGAGCCGAAAGAGGGTGGGGTTACCGGTGAAGCCGGCCCCCGATACAAAATTTTGGGGCTTTACGTCCGGCGACGACGTGCAGGCCCCGATCCGAACGGGTCCTACACGGCCCCGACCCGGACGGCTCCAGTGCACTCACCACCGCCTGGCAGCCACGCGTTATGGGGAGACACTGGCCGAGTGCTCCCCCGCTCCCCCGCCGGCACCGACGCTTCAACCCCCGCATTGGCTCCGATCCTCCGCCCGCCGCCGACGGCGCCCACCACAGGGCGCCCCCGCCGGGCCGATCGCCAGGGGCAAGCCCCCGGCGGTCGAACCAGCGGGCTCCCACGTTCCGCATTCGCCCGCGACGTCGGGCGCACTGCCGACCGCCCGGGAGAAGAGGCCTGGTACCTGGCCGGCAACGAGCGGCACGGTCGGGGGCCTACTACTCCCCCTTGGCTAGTCTGCGGGAATATCCACAGCGGGCCGACCGGGGCCCATTCATTCATACACTCATACCGTGACTCGGGTGCCCCCGGGAACGTCAATTCCCGTACCTGCTACACCGTAGCAGGCCCCTGAGGGGAACACCTAACTACCTAACCCTAACCTAACCTAACTAACCTAACCTAACCTAACCTAAACCTAACCTAACCTAACCTAACCTAACCTAACCTAACCTAACCTAACCTAACTAACCTAACCTAACCTAACCTAACCTACCTAACCTAACCTAACCTAACATAACCTAACCTAACCTAACCTAACCTAACCTAACCAACCTAACCTAACCTAACCTAACCTAACCTAACCTAACCTAACCTAACCTAACCTAACCTAACCTAACCTAACCTAACCTAACTAACCTACCTAACTAACCTAACCTAACCTAACCTAACCTAACCTTAACTTAACTAACCTAACCTAACCTAACCTAACCTTAACCTACCTTACCTAACCTAACCTAACCTAACCTAACCTAACCTTAACCTAACCTAAAACCTAACCTAACCTAAACCTACCTAACCTAACCTAACCTAAACCTAAACCTACCTAACCTA
The DNA here is from genome assembly GCF_003672135.1 of Ooceraea biroi. Lineage (NCBI taxonomy): Eukaryota > Metazoa > Arthropoda > Insecta > Hymenoptera > Formicidae > Ooceraea > Ooceraea biroi. Next base: position 2,008 of record NW_020825097.1, read on the forward strand.
AACCTAACCTAACCTAACCTAACCTAACCTAACCTAACCCTAACCTAACCTAAACCTAACCTAACCTAACCTAACCTAACCTAACCTAACCTAACCTACCTAACCTAAACCTAACCTAACCTAACCTAACCTAACCTAACCTAACCTAACCTAACCTAACCTAACCTAACCTAACCTAAAACCTAACTAACCTAACCTAACCTAACCTAACCTAACCTACTAACCTAACCTAACCTAACCTAAACCTAACCTAACCTAACCTAACCTAACTAACCTAACCTAACCTAACTAACCTAACCTAACCTAACCTAACCTAACCTAACCTAACCTAACCTAACCTAACCTAACCTAACCTAACCTAACCTAACCTAACCTAACCTAACCTAACCTAACCTAACCTAACCTAACCTAACCTAACCTAACTAACCTAACCTAACCTAACCTAACCTAACTAACCTAACCTAACCTAACCTAACCTAACCTAACCTAACCTAACCTAACCTAACAACCTAACCTAACCTAACCTAACCTAACCTAACCTAACCTAACCTAACCTAACCTAACCTAACCTAACCTAACCTAACTAACCTAACCTAACCTAACCTAAACCTAACCTAACCTAACCTAACCTAACCTAACCTAACCTAACCTAACCTAACCTAACCTAACCTAACCTAACCTAACCTAACCTAACCTAACCTAACCTAACCTAACCTAACCTAACCTAACCTAACCTAACCTAACCTAACCTAACTAACCTAACCTAACCTAACCTAACCTAACCTAACCTAACCTAACCTAACCTAACCTAACCTACCTAACCTAACCTAACCTAACCTAACCTAACCTAACCTAAACCTAACCTAACCTAACCTAACCTAACCTAACTAACCTAACCTAACCTAACCTAACCTAACCTAACCTAACCTAACCTAACCTAACCAACCTAACCTAACCTAACTAACCTAACCTAACCTAACCTAACCTAACAACCTAACCTAACCTAACCTAACCTAACCTAACCTAACCTAACCTACCTAACCTAACCTAACCTAACCTAACCTAACCTAACCTAACTAACCTAACCTAACCTAACCTAACCTAACCTAACCTAACCTAACCTAACCTAACCTAACCTAACCTAACCTAACCTAACCTAACCTAACCTAACCTAACCTAACCTAACCTAACCTAACCTAACCTAACCTAACCTAACCTAACCTAACCTTTTTTTTTTTTTTTTTTTTTTATATCCCACCAACCAAACCACTCGCAAGGGACCCCGGAACTAAAATGCGCATGACATCAGGGCCCCCCGCCGGTTCCGCGCACCCGGCTAAAAAGAGCGATATTGTGCGACCTACTCCCCCTGTGAGCCACCCTAGCTCCCAGGAGGTTCAGCCATCGCTCCCCCCACCCGGACTGCGCACGTCCATAAGAAGGTCGAGATACCCCATCGAGACCGGGCAACATGGCCCGCCCTAACCAAGACCGTACCAACACCACAGGCGGCCATGCTGCTGGGTCGGTGAACTACACCGCGCCCCCTAAGACTGCTGCACGGGCAGCCTCCAGCCGCTGCTCCTCTTCGCGGCCATCCGCCTCGCGGAGCGTGATGATGGTGGAGATAAGCTCCACCACGCGGCTCCAGTCGTTCCTGCTGGCCAACGCGGTGTTGACCAGACGCCTCTCAGCCTCCAAGGGGCCAACGTCGTGTAGATCGATGGTGGATCTGTAAGCAGTCCAAGCGGGACATGTTACTACAACGTGGGTAGCGTCCTCGGGAGACTCACGACAATAGGGGCACTCTGGCCCGTCCCTCCGGCCGATACGGGCCAGGAAGGAGTTGTAGGCGCCATGTCCGGTGAACCATTGCGTCAGGCTGTAATTGACGCGTCCGAATCGCCGATCGAGCCATCGGTCGATGACTGGAAGGAGCAGACGCCGACACCGTGCCCCAGGATCTGCAGGGGTCATCTCTTGCAGGGATGTCTTCCAGCGCTCTCGGATCCGGTCCAACACCTGGCGGCGAACTTCAGCCCGAGCCGGCTGCGCGACGGGGGTCACAGCATACTGCTTCCCCTTGACCAATGTCATTTGGTCGTAGCCCCACGTACGGCCGTCCACGAGGCACTCAATCGGAGGCACGCGGGCCAATATTCCTACCGCGGTGTCCGAGGCTGTCCGATACGCGGATACGACCCGGGCACACAAACGCCGATGAACGCGAGTCATCAGCGTTTTCACGACGCGTGGCAGACCATGCTGCGCCCACACGGGGGCCGCGTACAACAGGACTGCCAAAACCGTGTACACGTACAATCGACGTTTGTCCTCGCTGGGCCCACGGAGATTGGGCATCAGTCGGGACAACGCGTTCGCGACCGCGGTTGCCTTTGCGACGACGTACTCGGCGTGCGGAACAAAAGTCAGTCTACTGTCCAGCTGGACACCCAAACTTTTCATGACGGGGGTGAACTGCACCACCACGTCGTCTACGGGGAGCCCGCGCTCCAACAGCAACGGAGCAGGGCCTCCGAAGACCACGGCGGACGTCTTCTGAGGCGCGACCTGCAAACCCAAGCGGCGAATAGCTCCTAAAATCCGCGAGACTGCAAAAGTTGCACGCGCGCGTATCTCGCGCTCGTCGCGACCACCCACGAGGATGGTGGTATCATCGGCGAAGCCGGACACGTGACAATCGGGCGGCAGCGCCGTTCGCAACACCTGGTCGTATGTCACGATCCAGAGAAGCGCGGCTAGGACTGCGCCTTGGGGAACTCCGCATTCGACCCGATGCCGAACAACGGAGCCGTCGCCTAACACCGCGTAGACCCACCGGTCGGACAGGTACGAACGGAAAAGCGTCAAGAGGTAGGCGGGCACGCGCCACTCCTCTAGCGCCGCCATAATAACCGGCCACGGAAGGGTGTTAAACGCGTTCTTTATGTCGAGCGAAATCCCGACACAAAGCCCACCCTCGGCGGTATAAGACCGAACCGTATTTACGACGAAGCGAAGTGCGTCACATGTCGACCGATTGACGCAAAAACCATATTGGTGCGGGCTAATTCCGCCGCGATCAGCGACATGCTGCGTGAGGCGCAGAGCGAGAACTCGCTCAAGAACCTTGCCGGCCTCATCTAATAAGCAGATGGGCCGGTACCCACCGGGATCACCAGCCGGGCGCCCGCTCTTTTGCAGCAAGACCAGTTTGGCCTGCTTCCAGCGAGCGGGGAAAACACCCGCGGCAATGCACCGATTCAAGGTCGGAAGAATCGCGTCAGGAACCGAACGAATTAAATGCCGCCAAATTAACCCAGGGATACCGTCCGGGCCAGGAGCGGTAGGACGTGTACCGACCCTGGTGAGACACCTCGCGACCTCCGCTGCGGTGATCTCATGTGACGCGTCACCCGGCTCCGACCGAGGCCGTGCCAAAGGGTCTTCGGCGACACGCGGGACTAAAGCACCCGACGCGGGGGGAAATAACGCGGCAATAACGCGGCGCGCGTCAGGCGGCGACATGAGCGCGAGGGGTGCGGGCCCGCTCGAACTCCGCAATTTCTTTAGTACAACGCGATAGGGCCGGCCCCAAGGATCCGTATCCACCTGCGCGAGCAACTCCGCCCAGGCGCGCTCCTGGGCGCGGACGATCAGTTGCTTATACGACTGGCGCGCGGCAACGTACGCCGCACGCGCCAATGCTACCCGCGCGGCGTTCCCACCCCGACGAGCACGCGTATACCGGCGACGGGCGGCGTTGGCCGCCGAGCGAGCTGCGGAGAGATCCCCGTCCCACCAATAGACACCACGGCGACCCGGGGCACCGCGGACACGAGGCATGACTACGTCGCACAGATCCGTGACTTTCGCCACCAGATCCGACGCCTGAACGCCGACAGGCACATCGTCATCCCCAGCACCCGCAGACCACGCCGCAAATGCCATCATGGTGTCGAGTTTCTCACGGTCCAGCTTTTTGAGGGCCCAGCGGATGTCCCGAACAACTATATCGCGCTCCCGGCGAGCGGTAGGCCTGTCGACGCGGAAAAGGATCATCCGGTGATCCGAAAGGGACTCGTCCTCCAACACCCGCCAACGGGACAGGAATGGAAGAAGGGCGGAAGTGCCCCACGTCAGGTCGACGATCGAACGACCCTGATACCGGTCTACGGTGGGGGTATCACCCCGGTTGAGGAGGTGAAGCGACAAAGATGCCGCCCACTCGCTCAGACTCTCACCGCGAGCTGAAGTATGCGTGTCGCCCCACTCTGTGGAGCGCGCATTAAAATCGCCGGCCACGAGGAGCTTACGGTGCGAGGACACGCGCACGACGTCCCCGAGCAACGACAAGAACCGCTCGAATTCGCGCAAGGGCCTGTTGGGTGAAAAATAACACCCGACAAGCAAGAGGTCATCGACCTCCGCCGCCACAAAACCGTTTCCCCTATTTCGCGGCGTCCAGGAGCACGCAACCGACTCGGACGAGCGCAAAAACAACGCGCACGTGTCATCGAGGCTGGTGACCCACGTCCCGGCCCCAGCCGCCCGATACGGTTCCGCGAACAGAGCGATGGGAACTCCGCGTTCCGCCATCGTTTGAAAGGCCAGATCTTGGGCCGCGCGTGAATGATTGCAGTTAAACTGCAGAATGTCCATTTAGCGGGCTGGACGGGAACCGGCAGGCGGGGCAGCTCTCCGACCCCCCCCTCGCGCGTCGGCCACGACTGGCTGACACTGCGCGCTACCGACGCGATGCTCCGCGGGCAATCCGGCTTCGCGGCAAAGGATGCAACTCGGTGTTGCAGCTTTGCAATCCGTGGCTCTATGACCCGGCTGACTACACCTAAAGCACACGGCCGTGCGATCGGGCCGTGTGCAGCCCCGCGCAACGTGGCCGACCTCCAGACAATGAAAGCAGCGTAACGGCTTTGCCCTCATTAGTTCTGCGCGCACGAGCATCCAACCAAGGCGCACCTTGCCCTGGTTGGACACCTTAATCGCAGCCGCCAACGGGCACTGCGCCCACACGATTCCGAGACCGTTGCGCAGTGGCTTGATGACACCCACGCGAACTTCATCTACCGGACACTCGCCGATCTGCGCAATAACATTCGCGACCTCCCCTGACGTCACCGATTCGTCCAACCCAACGAATCCGGGAGTTCGGCCATCTTGACCGCGCGGCCACACCCTAACCCCAACCCCCCCCCCCTCCAACCCCCCCCCCCCCTAACCTAACCTAACCTAAACCTAACCTAACCTAACCTAACCTAACCTAACCTAACCTAACCTAAACCTAACCTAACCTAACCCTAACCTAACCCCTAACCCCCTAACCTAACCTAAACCTAACCCCTAACCTAACCTAACCTAACCTAACCTAACCTAACCTAACCTATAACCTAACCTAACTAACCTAACCTAACCTAACCTAACTAACCTAACCTAACCTGGACTAACCTAACCTACCTTACCGTCTCGTGTCCTGACAGTTAGTTAATTAATTATTAATCAGATAGTTAATTAATCAGTTAGGACTGTCGTCCCGACGCCATCCAAGTAGGACTGGGAATTCCCAAAGGTTAGGACTGCCTTCGTGGTACCTGAAATCAAATCATTAGTTAGGCCTGGTTGCGTTAGGACAACAACAACAACAACAAAATTAACAGGAACAACATTTAACTAACTAGTGTAAAAGTTGGATCGTGCGGTTAAGGTTAGTATATAATATTCATGTATAACTATTATCAATCAAAATTTATCTTTATTTTTATCGGCTTTTTTTAGAAACAAGATACAAATATTATTATATACAGAATATATTATGCATATAGAATATATTTCTTTAGAGTACTAATGATAACAACAAACAGTGCAAACAGATTTTATAACAGACTTTAAGCTGCGAAACAATAGCAGTTATACTTCACCTCTCGCTTTGCAAGCCTTGGTATAATAGAAGGAAGAATTTATGTCACGGGTGGTAGTGTAAAAGATGTTTCAGGAATAATATTACTTTGAAAATAATAGTACTTTGAAATAATAAATAATAACTATAATATAATATAATATAGATGGTAAGGCGTGTAAAAGTGTAAAAGTAAATAATTTTTTTTTTTTTTTTTTTTTTTTTTTTTTCCATAAATATTTTATAAACGTACATATATTTGTACCTTATAATTTTGTTTGCATAATGTATTCAACTTTTTTTTTTTTTTTTTTTATATAAAAATATGTATGCGTTTAAGTATAAAATAAACAGGTATTACTTATGCTATTTTATTACTTATGCTTATGCTAATTCTCCACAAGTTCTTTCTAGAATCGCCAAAACCAAATAATGTTTACGCTCCACTATACTCCATAAGGAAATAGTACTATTTTATTCTATGTGTACTGCGACTAGTGGTCATTATCTGTATATATAATATTTTATATTATTTATTGCAATCTTTTTTTTTTTTTTTTTTTTTTTTTTTTTCTGTTCACTC
>NW_020825098.1:0-22447 GCF_003672135.1 Ooceraea biroi
CCTGACGGGGCCTCGTGGCGGTCTTTTCGTCTCGGACGCGTCGCTTGCGCACAGAACTCACATCGGGAGGGCGAAGGCTTATTTTTTCGCTGTTCACCGATAACGAAATCACGCTAAAAACTGGCATCAAGATTGAATCAGCCGATTTGAATCGCGCGCACACGCCGATCGAGCGCCGAATCGCAATCGAGCGATGTCCGAAGCCGCGTCGAGTTCGCGTCTTCCGACCGGTAGGACGCTAATGATGTCAGACAGTGACAAAGAACTGCGTCCATTTTGCGATTCCTTTCATGGCGATCGCCTTCGTAATTTATTAATTTTACGAGAGAGTTATTCACGATCCGCGGCGATCTTCCTGAAAATCGAAGCGAAAGTCGATTCACGTAAAGCGCGTCGGTTTTAACATCCGTACCATTGTTAAACAAAAATTGGACACGCCTCATTTTTAAAACTGAAATTATAATAATACTGGAATACTGAAATTTCGATGGATTTTGTTTCCTGCTCTATCTTCTGTCTTCATCTCCCGTTTCCTCTTGCCTCTTCCGTGAAAAGACCGATCGCGAGTACCACGTGACACGCGCGATGATCCGCGAACGATCGGCCGATCTGACAATGAATCGCGCGTGTAGGCGTGCGCTCGAACGGTAATTTACGTACCTGCGCGCGTACGCACACTTTGCGAGAAGCGCACACACGAAGGGGCGCGCGCGCGTTGCGTGCGTGTGCGGAAGAGCGAGTGGAAACGGACGATGCGAGGGAACACGGGAGAAAGGGGGAGGGACGGGAAGGGGAGGAGGACAGGGACAGGAACGAAGGGACAAGGAGAGGACTGACGAAACGACGGGAGAGGGAGAGAAGGAGATAACCGCGGGGTCGGACCGGGTGGTTGAAATTAATGTTGCCCGCTTAATTGGAGCCACCGAAGAGTGTGCGTGTGGCCTAAGTGGTTCTCAACCCGCGCGCTGCGTCGCGATCGTTCAACGGAATATCAATAATCGGTTTGCAATTTTCGATGCCCGCGTCACACGTGTGTGTGTGTGTGTGTGTGTTCGTCAAAGTATAGTAGAGTGTTCGTCGTGTGCGAGTGCTCCTTCGGCGGATACTCGAATCGCAAAGCGAATTAATGCGCAGTAAAATAGAAAAATACGGCGCGTAAAAGATTTGTTCACTAATTAATAATAATGTTCAGAATAATTTTATTTTAAAAATATTCTCTCTTCATTACGTACATCAGTGCGTTTCAACACTGTCCTTCTTCGATATTTTTCACAAAAACTAAAAAAGTTGCAAAACCATCAATTTTTTTCTTTTTGCTTTATGATTTTTTATTTATAATCGTCCGTTTTGTGAAACAGACGATTTCTGTGTCGACGATTGTTCGGCATCTTTTTATTAAAATATTAGAGAATATGTGCATCTCTCTCACGTATACAAGTGCGTTCCTTGCTGCGAGGTGAATTCGAGAAGAAGAATTTCGTGCACGAGAATTTGAGTACCAACGCTGGCGAGAAAGTAGCAAGAAGATGGTTCGCGAGCAGGTTCGCAGCAGGTGCCTGGTGCCGGGTGTGCCGTGCAAACATTGCGGAGCATTTCTGACTCCCCGTCTGATGATTTCTGGTCTCTTCCACCCGGATGAACATGATCCTCCACGAACTGCTACCTCTCGGAGACACCCTCGGCCAAGTTTTTGTCTGGTGCCACATGATACTGGTCATTTGCGTCTCGATTGCAGCAAGAACGGCACCATCGTTAGCAACATTGAGGCAAACAGAGTCACAAGAGACGAGACGAGTGCCCGGCAACTGCCGGCGACCATTCTTCACCATCTCGCGGTTCTGCACGAGCAACTTCAACCGGAAGAGCGCCAAGAATGTCATTGTTGCTTCAAAAGAATCAACAGCGGGTTCAACTGGAATGGCGAAATTTATGCGAAATTTACGACGTCACAAATATGCGCTTTTCTGCAACACGTCATGGAAGAAGCCTGCTTCTGCAATTCGAAAAATCGCCAGGCTAGCTCGCAACGTGACGAGAATCGCGACGCGAGCAATGTCGTTTCGTCACCTCGTCGTGGCTCTAAGCGGTTACGTTTCCGCGTAAACCTTGGGATTATCAGTACGAGTTTTCGCAGAGTGCGATTACGAAGCGCGCCGTGATGCCTGGATGCGTACCGAGCGGCGACGGGAGATGAAACGAATCCAGTTACACGCGTGGACTGCGAGCGATCGCATCCCATCTCCTCACCGTGCTACCATGCGGAGAATCCTCAAAGTAAACCTTGGGATCGCCGGGAACGAGTCATCGATGCGATTCGCCACATGTGGCTAACGCACCGCTCGAGGGAGAAGAAAGACAGACAGACAGACAGAGAGAGAGAGAGGGGGGGGGGGGGGAGGGAGGGAGAAGGAGAGGCTAATTTCAATGGTCCCGAAAGCCGAAGGCATCCGTTGCGTCAACGACCGCCGTTTCTCCAAGTAAGACATGGAACGACAAATGTAAAAAGGAGGGCACGCGAGGAAGGGTGTCCCCTCTTGTATGACCAGCCAGCCCTTCCCTCATCGCTCGATTCTCATCTCGCGAATGTCGAGAGGGAGACTCGACCCCCTTACTTATTGTTACTTACGGCTTACGGGGTTCTGGCACGCGAGCGGAGCTAATGTGTTAATATAACGTATGGGGGCGCTCTCTCGCCGGCCTACGCAAAGGGACACGTACACCCGTCGCCGCGTGTATGTGCCACGCCATAAAACCGACCCACCCGCCACTCGCCACCATCCTACCGTCGAATTGCGCCAGATTGTATTCATGAAGGTTAATCGCCGTTCGTCTTGCGGTAATTGCGGCGTCGCACGTTTGCTCGTCCGCCCGCGTTCGCTGTGCGCCGATCTACGAACCGTCCCGTTCACGATCGCGATTTCTAGCTGAGAATCAGACAAACTCCGATCGTCAAGAATTTCATTTTAAATAGAAATATCATGCTTACGTAACCGATTTTGAGATAGTCAGGATACATTAATTATTTTTTGCGCAGCTACGTCACGTCGATCTTTACTAATGCAAATCGGTGGTAGAAATTAATAAAAATTTTGTCTTTTAATGTAAGAGCGTGATACACGAAAATTCCATGAGTCTACAGATATTCATCCGTTAATCTGTTAAGGATTGAAACGAGTGAACTCGCCCATTACTCATATTCCGCGAACACCATTTGCAAAATAGTCCGCCTCACGTTCGCTCTTAATATCCGCTTCATCGTGGATCGCGCGGGCGGAGGTTTTCGTGGCACGCGCTTTCACGATTTTACGATCGGAGCGCGACTCGCGGTCGCTGCCATTACGTTACGATGAAATAGTTTTTTGTAGGCGTACGGGAACGAACGACACCGTTGGTCACGCGACGATTGGTCACGGGATCCGAGGACAGGAATGAGAATAAAAATCGGGCCCTGCTATTACGTGGGACGCGTCCCCCGAAATTTGTCCTCTCTTAAATCCGTCACGACGCATTGCGCTGATCGTCCTATTAATCGCGCGTATCCTGGTGTCCCAGTGTAGGCACGTGTGTTCTTGCATCGATGTGACATAAAAAAAGTCATACTCTGAATTGGCAGCGCGCTGGTCGCGTTCAGACAGACGGAGGAGTCGAGATTTCTGACTGGCACGAACGAGACGCGACGTTCTTTATAGCGCAGTAAAACTCCTCGCAAGAAGGACGGCAGACTCGTGCTTCTCCACGAGACAAACGATAAACTCGCCGCAGAAACGCACGTAATTCGAAATTTACATATTAACTCGTTTTAAGGCGATATTTCAGGATTAAATCGTTCCGATCGAGACAAGATACGACTGCAATAATAGTTAATCAATGTTACTCATGCAAATCCTCCAGACGTGTGTGAAAAGCATTGAGACAATTGTGACATCGATAAGTTTATAAATGATGATGCATGTTGTACGTTGGTCGTGCCGCTGCAGCGCAGACACCTCGTTATCGGTATCAAGATGCGGTTTCTCTGCATCGCACTGAACACACACACGTGCATCGGTGTGCTAAGACTCGTTAGACGGTGTCTGGATTTTTAAGGACTTGTTGAACAATCGAATGGACTTGGAATGGGTGTGTGCTCGGGCCCAGACAGACGGGCCCCGCTGCGGAGGCGGAAAGGCGTAGGCGTTGCGGCGGATGCAAATTGGCCACACCAGATTTCGACGATACATCTTAATTTCCTGGCCGGCCAAAAGTACCGGCTCGTGCCAAGCGCCAGATTTCAGAAAGATTTCGACACGTTAACGAGAGAGAAGATTCGTGCGTCTCTCTTTAATCTGCGCGATCGAGGTTTTCTGGCAAAAATGCAAAATATTAAAAAGCATTTTCTCTCCTTTTGGAATATTGGAATTTGTTTCCTTCACATAGAAACTTCACGCGCAACTCATTCTTGACAAAGACGACGTCTATGCGTAACGAAGTCTTCGCCGAACTTGGCACGCGTTTAGGGAGAGCTCAGACTTCGCAACTTGTTCCGGACGAGTATGCGAACACGTGTTATCGGTATGTTTCTTATTTGCGGGCCAAATAAAAGGCAGCGATGAGTGCGCGAGACTCGAATCCCACGATTCGTGAGCGGTATTCGCAAGAGAATCTCCGGGAATCTCGCTTCCAGGAACAAACTCCTCCGCGCAAGTGACCCGGCATTTTTCGACCATCATTCTTTCAAATCTCCAACAACTGCGCTGCCAACAACGATCGTTCGATTAATCGAGACTGCTGCGGACGTACGATGATCCAAACAAAACTATTGGGTTGTTCGAAAAGTTATTTCGTTTTTTCAAGGAAAAATGAAAGGCGGTTTTATTATATTTAGAATAAATTTTATTCAGTGATGTATTGGCCATTTTGTTCCACTACCTTTCGCCATATTTCTGGCAACTTTAAGATTCCACGCTCATAGAAGTCCTTCTCCTTATTGACAAAAAATTGAAGCAAGTGATTTTTGACGCCTTCATTTGAATCGAAGTTTACATTGTTCAAAGAATTTTGTAGAGACCGGAACAAATGGTAATCGGATGGTGCCAGATCAGGAGAGTATGGTGGGTGTGGTAGCACATCCCATCCAAGCTGTAAAAGCTTCTGGCGAGTGACCAAACTTGTGTGTAGTTTGGCATTGTCGTGATGGAATACGACACCTTTCCTATTCGCCAATTCTGGTCGCTTCTGCTTGATGGCAGCATCCAATTCATCCAGCTGACGACAATACACTTTCGAATCAATCGTCTGGTTGCTTGGTAGTAGCTCGAAAAATACGATTCCCTTCCAATCCCACCATACAGAAAGCATGGTCTTCTTTTGATGAATATCTGCCTTGGATGTCGATTGAGCAGGTTCATCTTGCCTGGACCATGATCGTTTTCGCTTAACATTGTTGTAAACAATCCATTTTTCATCTCCAGTTATGATTCGCTTCAAAAATGGTTCATGTTCTTCACGTTTCAACAATGAATCGCAGATGGTAATGCGTCGAATCAAGTCAATTTCCTTTAAATTGTGTGGAACCCAAATATCGAGCTTTGAAACGAATCCAAGGCGTTTCAAATGATCGTAAACGGTCGAATTCGATAAATTTAACTTTCAGCAATTTCGCGTGTTGTTATGCGACGGTTTGCATCCACCAGAACCTTTATTTTCTCGTCATCAGCTTTAATTGGCCGACCTGAACGTGGTGCATCTTTCAAATCGAAATTTCCAGTACGAAATTTCGAAAACCAATTCTGACACTGACGTTCACTCAATACATCTTCTCCGTACACGGCACACAATTTTTTTCTCGCTTGTACTGCATTTTTACCCTTTCGGTAGTAAAAAAGCAAAATATTACGAAAATGCTCACTTTGATTTTCCATGTTTGATGTGATGCCAAACAAAAATTACTTGACAGATCGCAACACAATAAGATACTAAATGACGTCTGAAATGTCAGTTGTCAAAATATAAAACGAATTTGCCCCGTTAAGTATCGAGGAACGCGACTAACGACATCTCTTTGTGAAAAACGAAATTACTTTCCGAACAACCCAATATTTCTCTTAACAAATTATGTTTTCTATTAACAATTTTCTTGAATAAAATAAGTTTTAATATGAAGCTTAAATTATGCCGGTACGCGTGATGCATCAACGGCAATCTCGCAATGTGCTCGGCATGTGCGCACATTCTGATGGTTATTAAATTTAACTGTTACGAGGATTCTTAATGAACACATCGAAATGTGGGTCCCCGTAGCGTCGCGACTTGGATGTGCTTAGGCAAACGGCCCTACGGCGGTGGTCGTGAGATTAAGTTTAATTGGGCGGTGGTCTCGGCTTGAATTGAGATTTATGAAGTAAATTCATTGTTTCGAGTCGCCACCGTGGACCACCAACACCGATCCGGCGTTCGTTCCCTGCCCCGCGCCGGAGGGCCCACCGCTATCAAGCGATGTCCCCTGCAACGAAGTGCACAACAACATCTGACAATCCGGCTACTGTGGGTTATTCGAATAAGAAGAAACCAACCACGGTGGCCTCTACTACATCATCCCGACTTCCTCTCCAGGCTGCGCCGAGATTGTTTCCTCGCGCGAGTAGAACGCGCGTAAATCGAGAGCTCGGACGGTGCTCGTGAAAGCGGAGGATAATTCGACCATCATTCTTCATCAAATTAAATCAACGAATACAGTGTACGAATCATTGAGGGCAAAGCGAAATCATACGTTTTAAGCCCGTTTTAGACTATGCAATATATTGCATTGAAATTTGATGCAATTTTTAAAGCAACAATATTGCAGAATATCATACACAAATTGCAAGCAAATTGCATATTGCACAAATCTGGCGTCAAATAAAATGTACAGTATAAAACAATACAATTTAACGGCAAGCAATTCTTGCAGCACAAAATTGCGTCAAATCTGCATAGTCTAAAAACAACAATTTCCCTTTGCACTCATCACGGAGAGTTGCGTCGACGCAGGTAGATTAAAAATTTTTTGCGATACAAGGAAGAGTTACGATCTTGATGTCCGCGTTAATCATCGAAAGCGTCATGCTGAAACGATCGTGATTGGATCAACGAAGACCTACGAGACGGATTGCTCGTACGACTTGCCGGCGCGGCGCAATTGCGCCTGATCAAACAGAAATGTTCCACATTGTCGCGCTGGATTAATTCAGGATTAATAACCCGGGCGGGGCGCGTTCGCGCTTAATTGAAGTGTGGCGCAGGGCCACCCCGTGTGGTCCCGCGAAATCGCTTAATTTTGTGGCTCATATGAGGCCACGGCGAATTTAATATACGCGGATCTCCGCGACGGAGGATCCCGCACGGACGGGTTGACGATAATGATGAGGGAAACGGAGACGGAGAAAGAGAACGCGGCGTGACGAAAGCCAGCCAGGGCGGGATGTCGGGGGGACGTTCAAAGCCGGATGAAGACAGATATGCGGCGCGCGCGCAAATTTACTGTCGGCGTGCTCGTCGTGTGTGCGTTCGTCCGTGTTCGTCGGATTCTTACGTTCATGGAAACATCCGTCGCCGGAGCAATAAAAGCGCCCGTCAATGTGCGATCTCCCGCACGAGACGGATTTGAAACAAGCGGATATTAAACCGCGATGGCCACGCCAGCGGGAAATCTACATCCGTGTGACGTCACGCGGGAAAATCTGTAAGATTTGGAAAGATAGTCGAGACCGACAGGTCATAAAGAGGATCGGAATGAAAACAAGTTGATCACAACAGTAGGAGTATTGGCCGTACAGCCTAAGACCTAGGCGTGTGAACCAGGGATCTCGGAGAGTTCGAGTTCAAATCTAAGGCAGTCTCCTAGTTATTTTTCGCCTCTTACAATTCAGAAGTGGGATAAAATCCGCTACCCCTCGAAGACAGTTGAGATTCATCCGCTACCCCTCGGAGAGGAGGGAGTTGAGAAGCAGCTGGCCGGTAGTGAAGCCTGAACATGGAGGTCGGGACGGACTCAGAGGAGTGAACCAACATGGAGATTGGGAAGGACTCAGAGGAGTGAACCAACATGGAGGTTGGGAGGGACTCAAGTGGAGTGAACCGACGATTTGGAGACATTCGGGGACGAATGTAATGTCAGGCTGGCCGAGCTGTAAGATCTGGAAAGATAGTCGAGACTGACAGGTCGTATAGAGGATCGGAATGAAAACAAGTTGATCACAACAGTAGGAGTATTGGCCGTACAGCCTAAGACCTAGGCGTGTGAACCAGGGATTCCGGAGAGTTCGAGTTCAAATCTAAGGCAGTCTCCTAGTTATTTTTCGCCTCTTACAATTCAGAAGTGGGATAAAATCCGCTACCCCTCGAAGACAGTTGAGATTCATCCGCTACCCCTCGGAGAGGAGGGAGTTGAGAAGCAGCTGGCCGGTAGTGAAGCCTGAACATGGAGGTCGGGACGGACTCAGAGTAGTGAACCAACATGGAGATTGGGAAGGACTCAGAGGAGTGAACCAACATGGAGATTGGGAAGGACTCAGAGGAGTGAATCAACATGGAGGTTGGGAGGGACTCAGAAGAGTGAACCAAAAATGGATGTTGGGAAGGACTCAGAAGAGTGAACCAAAAATGGAGGTTGGGAGGGACTCAAGTGGAGTGAACCGACGATTTGGAGACATTCGGGGACGAATGTAATGTCAGGCTGACCGAGCTGTAATATCTGGAAAGATAGTCGAGACTGACAGGTCGTATAGAGGATCGGAATGAAAACAAGTTGATCACAACAGTAGGAGTATTGGCCGTACAGCCTAAGACCTAGGCGTGTGAACCAGGGATCCCGGAGAGTTCGAGTTCAAATCTAAGGCAGTCTCCTAGTTATTTTCGCCTCTTACAAATCTTACTGATAGTTAGGCGTGAGTAGTACCGGTACGTAGCACATTGTAACGGCAAATCGAGACAGAAGAGAGGATAATGGCACATTCTATCGAGAGGGAAATAAATGTGCAGCCGCGAGGATCGCGATAACGCGATAATTCCCGACCCGGCGACTTTGCCCGCTCGATAACGTGACATTACGTGTCAACGGAACCGGATTGTATGCGGCACAACGCTCAATTTCGAGCAGCCTCGGTTACGCAGAGACACGCATGAACGCACAAATGCACGACGCCACACGCACGCTGCACGCAGGCGAGCGATTCTATCCCTCTCTTTCTATCCCTCTCTCTCTCTTTCTCCCTTCTGCAGCTCGAATCGACGAAATTATTATTTGCGCGAAGGAAATGTCACTGGCCGGGAATTAATAATCGGTTGACGAGCGAAACATTGATAGGATCGAGATTAAATTCGCTTTCTTGATCAATCTCTCTATTACGCCGTGGAATGACTCGGAATGTTGTTATTAATAGTCCCTTACTACTATTTGGGTTTCTCCGTGCACGTAAAAAAAAAAAACGTACACGTCGGTTGCACTCGTCAAACTAGTTTCGTGCAAGCGCCGCGGCTAAATTAAGTTGCTTGCATAATGATTAACGGTAAAGACTTCTCTCGATGCTGCGTGCCCTGAGATTATTTAACAATTCGACATAAACTAACATTGCAACGCAAATTTTCAAAGGCATTCCGAGATACTGGAACACACCGCTCGGCGCATTCTCAGAGAACAGAAGCTTGGGAATTCTTTTGCGATGTAGCACACGGCTTTCGAATATTATTATAGTTTCAGTGTTTTCTATTTTCAGTTACGCGACAAACAGTTTCGAACGAAGGATCGAACGAAAACGCGGGTGATCACGCTTTAATCTTCTCTCGTCGATGACACTCCGATGCCGAGGGATTAGCGGAGTATCATGTGACCAGTTGTGCTTGGAATTCTCGTGGAATTTCAGGGTCTACGATTCCTGCCGGCGCAGGGCGCCTCGAAGAATTTGCTACAGTGAAGCATCCGAGACTTTTATGGGTACGTCGCGGGACGCGGTCGAGCCATTAGTAGCTCGTGATTTGGTTCATATAATCCTCGAGAATCCTTGGAGATTCGTTGGCTCTATCTCAGCGCGGGATTCATCGCCCTGAATTCGATGTTAATGCGATATCTCCTTACTTCGTCAAACAAGTTTACGTTTCAACGTTTCATCGTTTTATAAACGCTTCTACGATGATATATTTCATCATGTTTTGTGTCTCATTATTATTTTCCATCTCATTTCCTTACCGAAACCGGTTTGTTACGGTGATACATTTTGTGAATATTTTGTATTTCGAGACATTTGTTTTCTCAATGCCTTTGTAAAATTAATTCTCTCGATATGCTTTCAGCATACGCTGCATGTTGCTAGCGACATTGCACCGGGGAAATTAAACAAGACGACGCGAGCCGCAGTTAAGACGTTGACTCGGGACCACACATTCGGAACAGGCTGCCTCGACCTCGCCGAAATAAATTCTGGAAAGGACACTCGGACCCGCACCGTCTTTCAAGTGTTAACGGGCTCGTTCGCCGAAGCAAATTTCGCCGTGCTATGTCACGGTATCGTGTGTCGCACGATGAAAGAAGATGCAGACTGGGCGAAACGGGAGAGCACGTAACGAACGATGCAGCACAATGATACGACGTCGTCCGCAAATGTGTCGAAGTTAAGACGTCTCAGGGTCATCGCGTGACAGGCCTCGGCGACCTCGCCGAAATAAATTCTTCCAGTCGCGGGCAGACGGTGACCCGAATGCGTCGGGGTCGCGGGGGCCCCTGTAGATCCTGCCTCCGGGTGGAAGCACTCCGAAAGTAATTCACGCGGGGCACGAGCACGAGGAACGGGGTACAGAATGAAGAGTCTGTCGTCGAAGAGAGACAGAGAAAGAGAGTGAGAAAGAAAGCGCGACGGGTCAGCGGCACCAGACGGATAACTCTTCGGGATCGTTCCCGGTCCCGCTTCGAGAGGATCCCGGGATCCTCTCGGACCCCCTTGCATCTCCTTGAATTCGTGCCCCGCACGACGCGCTCTTCACGGGGACGAGAACCCACGAGGGCCACGAGGCCTCTTAATAATATCCTCCAGCGGCGGGAATGCAATCTCCATAAAACCGCTTCCGAGGCGTGCACAACCGACTTGCAAAATTTGAGTTAAGTCCTCCCACCTCTGTCTATTATCTTTCATCCTCGGACGCGTAGTACTCGAGAGTGCATACTCGCGATGGGTGATAACCAACCCGGCGCTCTCCACGCTCATCACTGCGCTCGCTTGACTTTACTTTACGACGATATCGAGCCAGCAACGCGGGAAAGTTTCGCCAGTCGACCCGCCCCATCGGCAGTTTAATTCGAGAATTTCGCGCCCTGGAAAATGCATCTCCGTCCGCTCGCTCGGGCGGCCGTCCGCTCGCGGGAACGCGCTCGCTCGCTCGTCGGGAAATTGCTCCCGTCCGACTTTGAATTATGAACGGCGCGTTCTCTCTCTCGCTCGCTCGTACCTCTCTCTTCCTCTCGGAGTTAATTGCCTGCGCTTCGTAGATTTGACGACCATGTAGAAATTAGTATTAATAAATATTCAATGGGCCGTATATTCAAATCACAGATGGGTGTAGCGGCACGTAAATGAGAAGCTCGGGCTCTTGTCGGGCGAGTCTCAGAGAGACTCGGAAGTCCCGACAGATTATCCAAACAAGATCCCTGCGGAAGATTATCCGCAACACGTTACATCGTGTGCCGCGGAATTTTTTCACGGCGGGTATATAACTTGAGTTACACTTGAGTTGATGGCGCATGTGACTTGCATACGAATCTGACGACTTTATGAATTCTCGTTCTCCTATCTTCAAGCGTCTTTCTTTCTTCGTCGTTGATTTTCCGCGTGTCGATGGACGCTGGATGGACGCAAGTTGCGCGTGCACGAAGCAAACTCGCTTAAATGAGCTCGCTTAAACTCGCACGCAGGCACGATGGTGGTAACACGGCCCACACTCGCTTGACTTTACGAGGATCACGTTAGCAAGCAGGAGAACGTCCAAACTCCTGTCCACGAAAGGTGAAGTATTTCAGGGACCGCCGGATCGCGCCACGTCAATAAAATGCACGTCGCTTAAGCGACGAGGCTTTGTACCTCGAGGACCACCGTCATCGAACGGCCCAAGTGGATCGTTTTGTTCGAGGGCGAAGGACGTCTCGATTTTCGCGGTTACGACGTCCTTACACAGGAACGTTAGGACGTTGTCGTTTTGCAAATCACCATTATCCAGAGATCCATCAAAAATACCGGTTTCATTTCGTTGCAACTTTATATAACAACTTTTTCTGAAGCAGTCATTCCAATTATAATTAATCATCATTTTATTATTATATCTGTAGTACTTACATCATAATTTTGCGTATAATGCTACATCAAAATATTTCGTAAGTACGTAATTGCTGCCGGTCGTCATTGCATTCATCATTCTCTTTCATTGTAGACTCGGAAATACGCCGAAGGAGTGATCGAAAGAAGATTCGTCGCGGCGAGAGGTCGTCGCACCGCAGTCTCCTCGCACGGTCGTTAACATCCGCCCGTAAAACCGAAAATCTTCTATTATGGAATTAGTGAGATGATAGACCCGTCAATAACGGGTCGCGCCGGGCTTAGCCGGTCCTTCGAGGAACGCGAGAGGCGAACCGGAGACGACGAAGAAGACGGAGTGGATGGCGGGCTGAGGTCGTGGAGAGGAGAAAGGAGAGTCGAAAAAAAGAGGAGTCAAGGCTGACCCATAAAAACGTCAAACTTCCCCTAACCTAGAGAAACGTCTTCATTACGAGGCTCGGGTAGGCTCCCATCGGGTAGGTCGGCTGGGTTATACGAACGATGAATAGCGACTATGTGCAGTCCCGAAAAAGGATGAAGACGAGGGCGGGCGGACGGACTTGTTTCCCCGCGAGAGGATTTCTGTGTGGGACCTTCCTGTGTATCGAGTGCCCTCCACGATGTTTTCTCGCTGACCAAACACCGGCGAACACCAGCGGGTTCTATTTCGGAGCAGGCGCGAAGTGCGCGACGAACGACGGAGAGGTGCGGACAGCGACTCCAACACGGTTCACTCCTTCACTCGTCATCTTCAGGGTAAATATATATACGTGTATGTATGAATGTATATTAGATGTATGCAAGAGTCTTAGTCTTTTTTCAGTCCCCTCGGTTATTATTATTTAAATTTCAAATAAATTCTCGCTTTTTAAGAGTTTCTGAAGAGTTGGCATCAAAGTTTTGTAAAATGTTGTATGCTATGTTTAACGACGGACTCCGAAAAACAATAGTGAATGTGCAATGAAAAGCTATATATATTTAGCTTTTCATATTTAGCAAATAATTTTTCGACTTGGACTGGAAAGTTTTTCCGCACGCGGCGCGCATTCATTCAACTTTGCGCATTTGGATCACCACTTATTCCAAACGATGCAATATTTTTTAACTGAATAGTACTTTCGAGATGGTAGAAAATCGTAAAAAATAAGGACTAATATTTTGATGACTGAATAATGTTGCACCTAAAAAGCGAAAACGTGCAAGAAATGACTAAAACTTTTTTCATACATCTTTTGGGGAGCAACTGGCATCGTATCCCCATCAGAACTGGGATTCTGAAAGTCAGGCTTGGTCGGAACCTTGCTTCAACCGTGAGACAAGCTCGACCGTCTCGAGCTCCTCGGTACAATCGTGCAACAATTTTTACAGCTTGGTAAAACAATTTAATTATTAGCATTAACACCTCGGGTGTGCTCACGTGTGAAAACAAGTGTTTACGCGTTAAGTACATGGTGGTCCGTATTAGCACTCGAACCCCGAATGCGTTACCGTGCGTTTGACTACGGCATTCTCGCGTCTTCAGGAAATCCTATTAGCAACCGTGAAGCCACTTTGTTAGACGAGAATAGAATTCTCATGCTCCTCAAAATGATTCCGATTATTGCTCGACACACAGAGATCTCTCGCGGGCTCGCGATCCCGTGATCAATTACCGCAAAAGGCTCTCCGATTTCGATTCCACCAATCTATTAAATTGACCGCGACATATCTGAGCGCTTGCGAACAAGTTGGAAAATGAGTCTCGGAGTAATCGCGCCCGTGGCGTACATCCCGCCGAAAGAAAGTAACGCGAATCTTCACGCTCCAATTCGACGTAAATCGTCCGCTCTCCCTTTCTCTCTGCGAAACGGTGCGCGCCAGCTCCAGCTCCTAAAAATTAGACGATCTCCTCCGGACTACTCCGGAGGTCCGAGTCGGCGTCGCCGGCTGCTTTGTCACTTTGTGGCAGAACACAGCGCTGCGCGTTCACGCGGCCACTCGCACGGAGGAAAGAGGAAGGAGCGCGTCCGAGAGGCTCTCCGTTAATAAAGCAGTCGACGTTTTAATACTGCGGCACGACAGGGTCTCGGCGGGCACAGTTTCTCTCTCTCTCTTTGTCGCTGTTATGGATAATCTTCTTCTCTCTCGATCTCTCGGTTATCTTTCCGTTGCTCTCTTTCCCGCGCGCGAGATGAGCCGCGGGGTCCGGAAGAGGGGGAGACGGTTATAATTAAATCGTGCAATCAACTGGCTAATTTGTCCTCAAGCGTATTAATAAAACCCGGCCCACCGGGCTCTCTCCCCCCCCTCTCTCTCTTTCGTTTCTTTCTCTTCTCCTGACCTCTCGCTTCCATTCCTTCTTCTCGCAAGTGTCTTTCTCTGTTTCTCATCTGCGAGCAGGCCTCTGCCTACGCACGCGAGACTATTCTTACCGTTTCGCGCCTCCGTCAATTTTTCGCCTACGATTCTGCGCTCTCTCAGTTCCAGGCTATTTTCGGGATTTTTCATTAAACGCCGAGCAAGCTATTTAACGGTACGCTGCGCGGGGTACGTGTCGCAAACACGTATATGTGTATATGTATGTTGGTAGGTAATGGCAGACACTCGAGACGCATCAGTTGAGCTCGACGATGGTATTGGTTCCGCGAGCACGAAATGTCTAAATCAACGTTCGCCGCGGCACGACCGTTGCCAGCGTCCGCGATAGCTCCGGATGATCGTTTAACGACGTAAATAAGTATGCACATGCATTATTCATGACGTAATTAATGCACGCGAGCACCGCGGCCGGGCATTTCGCCGCGCGTCGATTGAGACAATCGATCGATCGACCGCGCGACCGCGTCGCGGCATAATTCCGATCAGGAAATTCGGGGGATTGGTTCCCCAGAACACGGTGAATTATTGTATTAATAATTTATAATGCGGTCCGCGTGGACGAGGCGAAGCCGATAGCGAAGTGAATAACGGAATCATGAATAACGAAATTTAAATTACTTCCATTCCTGCGCGATAATAACCGGCAATCTTCTTCCCACGCGAGCCCTCGATGAAAATTCAGGGACCGTCGGCACAATGGGCCATCTAGTCAAGATTAAAACGAGCTTTATGAAACGGCCTCCAAATCGGTGATCTCGACGTTTACGACAGGTCAATCGTTCGTTTTTACATATTCCAGACCTGCCTGACTGGTAATTCCGATACTTGTACGTACGCCGACGATTCAAACAAATACAAATCAAACTGCAGAGTGATTCAAGCCGTTAAAGATTGCTTTAAATAAAAAAATCCCCTCTAATCGCATTAAAATTCCGTTTGTAGCTTAAAGTACTTGTACTAGTTTCGATTAACAAATAAAATAAAAATAAAAAAACGTTATTCGTGACGTAACAATTTATAATAACTTTTTCGCACCGGAATTAAATCATTCCTCTTACTTATTTCTTATTTTTTTATTATTATTAGCTTCTATTAGCAAATCTGTTTGCTTTTTTCCATCGAGATTCGCTTGAAAATGAAGATTACTCTCAGCGCGATCGTTTGAACCTTCAACTCCGCGAGACTCGTCCTCGGCAGGAGTTAGAGGACAGAGGGAAGGGAGGATACTAGATTTTGGAAGAGAGTGCTAGCTCGTCCAGTTGGTGGGCTATTCTGGCATCAAATAAACGTCAATGAGGTATTTTGCACCAAGCCCTGAAGTAAATATTTTCTTTGCAGTGGCGCGATAGAGCGAAAAATGTATTTTGGCTTTTTAGTTATAATTGTTGCTTTCGCGTCAATGTAATTCCATATTACACCACGTGATGTGAGAAAACAAATAAGAGCACGCCAGTGGAAGGCGCAGTAAGGTGCGAAAACGTATGAAATATCTGGAATCGTAAGTGCGTCTGTTTCGGAGGGAAGAGAGACCGTTTGCGCGTTCCACCCGTTCTTGTAACGGGAAACGTATTCCAGGATATTTAGAAATTCTTGACGGCAGGGAGAGGGAGCTTGCTTCCGCGAGGGTAGTCTCGAGGGTCCTCCCGATCCATTGTACTCTGGCGCGGAGGTGAGCAGTTTCTCCGGAGGATTTAGCCGCAGCTGCAGGCGCGGAAGAAGAAGAGGAGAGCCGTGCGGGTGGTTCCGCGGGTCTGGGGATGGTTCTCGCACCGAGGGAGGATGCTGGCCGGGGGCGGCCGGCGGTTAGATAGGACCGGCCGCAGAATCTGAAACTGACAGGCGGGCCCGCCGTGAGAATCCGCTCGTCGTTCGTTCGCCCGCGTGTCTTAGTAGGGGATCTAGAATCGAGGACTCGGAGCTCCTACTCGGCGGATGTAGGTTACTTCGGACTGAGCCTGCTCCTCCGTGGGCGCATAGAACTTAATTTCGCGGCAAGTAACGGGTGGGATTTGCGATGGCGAGGGGACAGGCCCGGGGGGTGCTTTGCATGCTTGAACTAGCTCTGGGGCGGGCCGACCGTGCCCCGCCTCTGGCGCGGATTGCCCGGCCGCCTGGCGGCGCGCTGCTGCCTGGACGTCGCGCGGATCGAGCAAGACGTTCTCCGGGAAGTGTTTTCTCGTGCGGCAGCCGGCCCGAGCGCTCGTCAAGGGTGCGGATCGAATTCACCGCTTCTGTGGACACGTGCGCGCGCGAGATCTTAAGGCACCGTTCTTTCGGGAAGGTGATCCGCTTGCTTGGGCAGTTTTCGGAGCACAAGTGGCAGACTAGATGAAGAATTGGCGTTACAGTTATTACACTTTAAGCGAGCGAGAACGGCATGCGATCGGCGAAATGTGGGCGATGCGGCGATCGTCCTCGCGAGTCTAGCATAATTCAGGGCACGTAACATGGAAGATAATTAAAGATACGAGCCGAAAGAATAGCTCGCAACTGCGTTCCGCGGGCGCGCACCAGGGCTCTCCATTACCGCAGATTGTAGGCAAGGACGTGCGAAAAGTATGCATAATACGAGGTAAATACGCTGCTACGCCGTCGCGGATGTTTCGATCTCGCCGTGAAGATGCGATCTGAGCCTCAGCTGGTGCCTAGTCGCAAGTGTATGGAGATAGATATCTCACTATTCACACTTATATTATATATTAGCTGACGTGGATTTTAATTTCTGAAATTGTCTTTCAGAACTACCACTCGAATATGGACAGGATCTTCGACCGTTTGAATCATCTTGCGTCGCCGACTGTGTGAATTGGGCCTGGTGAAAGATATCTGATCGACTACCCTTAGTCTGCGATTAGTACATTTCTTTACTTTAGGATAGTAGAGTCGCAAGGGAGTTTCAAATGAACACAGAAAATCCTTACATCGACAACACTGGCAATTTATTTTGATGGCAAAGAGCAAGAGTTTCGACGCTTCGATTCAGTCCTTGGCTGCGACGCTCAAGTGATTAATTACAATCAAGGTCACTTCATTTTTCGGGTGGTGGAATACGATACCGAAAAAATTTTATCGCCGAGAGTAGATACATCGGTGTACGCTCCATATATCTAATTGTTCTACTTACTCGTTTCTCCCGCAGGGACGATCGCCAACAACACTTAGGCATCACCATCAACGGGATTATTTATCTAATGACGGCGATCTGAGGCAGCGACAGTGATGTCATGATCAGGAAACATTGATGTGCTTATTGCATTCTAGGAAATAAATGTGGTGGCAAATTGCCAGTCATTTTGGTACAGAATTAAGATTATTCTAGTGTCTCGATTGATCTATATTTGATTATAATTCGTAATGACGATGTTTGGACGTATTATATTTATTGATCGTGAGAAATGATGGAGCCAGCAACCGCTATTGAGGTTGGTCAGCACCCACACGCGGCACTGTGTATGAAATATCAACTGCGTCAGTGTAGCAGGCAGCAGTATATATTAGTTATTCAACTGTCTAAAGTTCAAAAGGGTCGTTCACAGTAGAGCACGAGGGTAGCGATCCGGACAAACTACGACTCGGCTTATAAGACAGACGTGGAGAATATTGCACCGTGAATAGAAACTGTCTAAAGAGTGTCGACTGCGGAAGGCTCGCATCGAGTGAGTAGAAAAGATGGAATTCTGTTCATTACTTGAGCCAGAAATGGCCGCTCGATCTAGGTCACTCCAATCGCCGCATGTTTCCAACGTTCACGAAGAATGCGGTGCGGGCTATGTAGTCAATTAAAGTCCATTTGCGAGTACGATCGATTAGCCTGCGCACAGTATAAGAACTGTCGTGGAAGTAATCAGTACCGTCAGCTGCGATCTCGATGTCATCGAATGATGGAACCGCCGGCAGACAATCTGTAGGTCGCATGGTGCTTTTTAATCTGACGTTCGTCGATAATGTATTTTAGGGCTATTCAAACGCTCGGTTAAACATTCCATTCGGAAAGTCAAAACAGCTTTGAGAGGCATCCAAACAAAACCAATTACATTCGCGTAAAATTGGAGCATGGTCGGGATATGCACTTGGCAGCTCGCCGCGTTCCAAGAAAATGCATCCGAATCTCTTTCCACGATCGCGCATTTCTTGCCGCGGACGTACGATCCGGATCACGATAGGAACCGCGCAACTTCCTGTGAGACTGGAAAGTTTCATGTTCGCAAGAATGACGCTAATCTGTTGCGTGAAATGAGTCGGATAACGTGCGTGAACGGCCGTAAATCAGGCGAGATAATAAACGTTGCGCTTAGATAATAATAATGCTACATTGTCGGTAATTAGCATTGCTTGAAACGGCATTTCGGCAGCTGCAGATTGAATTTAAGCTTTGCCTCGGAGCATGGCGCCGTGAATCCTGATTACCTGAGAAATTGTCGAATCTCTCGCGCATCCGCGCAGTAAATCCGCACAATGCGGTTCGAGACGCAAGCCGCGCGAGCACAATCTGCAATCAAGAAGATACATTAGTCGACATCAGTGTCGATTTGACAATCGCGAATTTCAGCTGATTTCGATGAAACAGGCCACGCGATTTTCTCGGTCGCGCTCGCCGCGGAATTCGCCACACGCGTTAAACCGCGTAAACATCGCGATGCGCCAGTGGCAAGTTCGTGCTACTCTGGAACCGATCCACGTCCGTTACCATTCGCGTTAGTGATTTACAGGCATTCGCTTTCCATTTTCTTTAATCCTAGGTCTCTAGTGACAGATTCTAAGCGGCACAGAATGCGTTATTTAAAAGGCGTATTACGCTGGCGAACGCGAAGAGAGGAGGACAACGGCCGGGTTAAACGGTTTCTTCGACATCGTCCGGCGATTCAAGCGGCGAATAATCAAATCTTGCGATTCGCGACGTCGGTCGTCATTTTTCCCTGTCTTTTCTCTTAAGCCTTTTCGCGATGCTGGTCGTTAGCGTCTCGACGATATTATCGTCGGTTGTCCTCGCATGCGACGCGAAGTAGAGACTCGAGATCAGATGTAGAGCCCGCGCTGCCGTCCGACGGTGAGGCGAATGATCGCTTGCCGAAGAGCCAGTGTTCCGCCTTGCGCGGCTTCACGCCCGCGTTGTTTCGCCGTGCAATTCAGGCTAAACGGGACCAGCCAGCCTTGCCGCTTGGCTATATGCACGTAAGTCTTCTAAGCGGGTTGCTGTGTATTCGGGTAACACCATCGATAGTCGAACGCAGTGCCGCTGCAATTGGTGAAGCGTCTGCGCGTCTGCCGGTACTATATGCTTCCTTACAGGCCATTGGTTCGAGTTTGTGTGAAGCTTCGAACAGTAACTCGGGTGCAGTGAGACACCAGAGCAGAGCAGTGGTTGTAACGAGACAGTACGAGCACAGGTCGTTCGGGCACAGTTATGCTGCGGCTCATCGCGGACTTGAGAGGGTGCGCACGTCTGTCTGTCAGGTCGAACGCATATATCGCGGGCAAGCGAATCCTGTTTAGGAGGATTGAGACTCGCACCTTTCTCCATTCTCGTGATGCGAGTTTCATTGAACAAGTACTCCTTTAGCTGACATCAGTCGGGCGACGTCTTCTGGATCTTCATTCAGCATGCAGTCATATATTGTCCGGCCGGGAAATGATTACGGCGGTGATTTAGTTTCGAGGGTTTTTTTGCTCAAAAACGCATGTATTTAATAATGATAATGAATGAATACGCTTAATCAAATTTTTCCTTCGTTTTCTATCACTTTTTCCCATCTTTCTGGCAAGAGATGGATTTCCACCACGATAAAATCACTTCTTCTTTTGCAGTTGATCCATTCGTCGACGAATTTCGCAACTTCTTCCAAATTTCAAAGTGTGTATCCTCTAAAGCGGTTGCATCGACCGGAACAAATAATAATCGCATGGACGCAATGTCCGGAGATACGCGGGTGCGGTAAGACTTCCCATTCGAAGCTCTAATAGTGTTTCTTTACTTGATAACGCAAACGTGAGGTCGAGCGTGTCACGAAGAAGAATCACTTTCCGTCGTTTACTCGCAATTGGTGTCGTTTTTGGTCAATGCTTGCTTCAAACTTGTACAATTGGTGTCGATAACGATCAGCTCGTGACAGTCTGATGCGGATTTAACAGCTCATAAGTACACTATCCACCAAATACGAGCATTACTTTTGAAAAACGTGAATATTGCGTCTCGGAGTGGATGTTGGTGGTTCGCCTGGATCCACCCATGATTTTCTGCGTTTCGGATTATCAAAATAGATCCACTTTTCATCTCCAGTAACAATCCGAGACAAAAGACTCTTCCTTTTTTGCCTGGCGATCAACGAAATGCAAATGTTCAACCGGTTCGCAATGGCACTTTCCGATAATTCATGTCGAACCCATTTCCCTTCTTTCTGAATTTTTCCCATTTCATGTAAATCTTTGGTAACTGTTGTACGATCAACATTTAATGCTCTGGCAAGAGATGGATTCCACCACGATAAAATGACTCTTCTTTTCAGTTGATCCATTCGTCGACGAATTTTCGCACTTCTTCCAAATTATCAAAGTGTGTATCCTCTAAAGCGCGTTGCATCGACCGGAACAAATAATAATCGCATGGAGCAATGTCCGGAGAATACGCGGGGTGCGGTAAGACTTCCCATTCAAGCTCTAATAGTGTTTCTTTCATTGATAACGCAACGTGAGGTCGAGCGTTGTCACGAAGAAGAATCACTTTCCGTCGTTTACTCGCAATTGGTGGTCGTTTTTGGTCCAATGCTTGCTTCAACTTGTACAATTGGTGTCGATAACGATCAGCCGTGACAGTCTCATGCGGATTTAACAGCTCATAGTACACTATCCCACCAAATACGGAGCATTACTTTTGAACCGTGAATATTGCGTCTCGGAGTGGATGTTGGTGGTTCGCCTGGATCCACCCATGATTTTCTGCGTTTCGGATTATCAAAATAGATCCACTTTTCATCCCCAGTAACAATCCGAGACAAAAGACTCTTCCTTTTTTGCCTGGCGATCAACGAAATGCAAATGTTCAACCGGTTCGCAATGGCACTTTCCGATAATTCATGTCGAACCCATTTCCCTTCTTTCTGAATTTTTCCCATTTCATGTAAATGTTTGGTAACTGTTGTACGATCAACATTTAATGCTCTGGCAAGAGATGGATTCCACCACGATAAAATCACTCTTCTTTTCAGTTGATCCATTCGTCGACGAATTTTCGCACTTCTTCCAAATTATCAAAGTGTGTATCCTCTAAAGCGTCTTGCATCGACCGGAATAAATAATAATCGCATGGAGCAATGTCCGGAGAATACGCGGGGTGCGGTAAGACTTCCCATTCAGGTTCTAATAGTGTTTCTTTCACTGATAACGCAACGTGAGGTCGAGCGTTGTCACGAAGAAGAATCACTTTCCGTCGTTTACTCGCAATTGGTGGTCGTTTTTGGTCCAATGCTTGCTTCAACTTGTACAATTGGTGTCGATAACGATCAGCCGTGACAGTCTCATGCGATTTAACAGCTCATAGTACACTATCCCACCAAATACGGAGCATTACTTTTGAACCGTGAATATTGCGTCTCGGAGTGGATGTTGGTGGTTCGCCTGGATCCACCCATGATTTTCTGCGTTTCGGATTATCAAAATAGATCCACTTTTCATCCCCAGTAACAATCCGAGACAAAAGACTCTTCCTTTTTTGCCTGGCGATCAACGAAATGCAAATGTTCAACCGGTTCGCAATGGCACTTTCCGATAATTCATGTCGA
>NW_020825099.1:0-9363 GCF_003672135.1 Ooceraea biroi
TCGGCCCTCGCCACCCGTCCCGATACTCCCCGTTGGGGGTCAAGGAGTCCTCGGACCCCTCGACGATGACGGCCCGGGCAGATGCCCCGACGACCAGTCACCCGAGTGCCCGGGCAAATGCCCCGCCGACACTCTGCCCCCAACGGGGGTCACGCGCCTGCAGCCCCGACTCCACCCGAGTCGGGGCCCTTCCCCGCGACTCCGGAGGGAGGTCTCCGCGCCCTCCCGCCCGAGTCTCCCCCCCCCTGCTCCTCGCCCTCCCGCCCCGGCCGCGCCGCGGGGGCCGCCGGCGCCATTAAGGCGCCCCGCGGCCCCCCCGCCGTCATCCGTGGCCGGGACCCCTCCGGCCGACTCCCGGTCGGCGCTCGCGCTCGGCCTCCTCCTTCCGCAGCATCACCTGCTCGCAGAAGGAGGAGACCGCCCTCCAGTTCCTCTCGCTCCCGACCATCTTCCGCATGACGGTCGGCAGCGAGAGGTCCTCCCCTACCACGTCTTTAAGGACACGGCGTTCCTCCCCATGCCGCGCACTCGGCTAGGGTGTGGTCCGCCGTGTCCCTCTCCGCCCCGCAATGGTGGCAGTGCGGTCCGCGCTCCTTCCCGATACGACACAGGAACTCCCCGAAGCATCCGTGTCCGGAGAGAACCTGTGTCGTCCTGTAGGTCAACGTCCCCCATCCTCTGTCCACCCACTCGCAGAGGATGGGCTGGACGGCCCCGGCGACCCTCCGACCCGATTCACCCGGGTCGGCGAGTCGCCGCTGCCACTTCAGCAGCACCGCCCTCCTCCCCTGCTCCCTCAGGGCCCCCTTTGCCCTGGCCGTCAGCACCACACCCCTCTCCCGCAGGTCCCGCCGGCGGAGGTACGCGTTAGCGTGTCCCTCCGCCAGCAGCTCCACGGGGGGGTGCCCGCCAGGGCCAGCGCCGCTCGGTGAGAGACGGTGCGGTACGCCCTCACGACCCTCCCGGCCAGCCGCCTCTCGGCCGCCCTCACCACCTGGAGGGCCCGCCGGGAGGCCGCGAGGTCCTCCGCCCACACCGGCGCCCCGTACAGGGCGATCGACCGCACCGCTCCCACCAGCAAGCGGCGCACCCGCGTCTCCGGGCCCCCGAGGTTCGGGAGGAGGCGACTCAGCGCGTTGGTCGCCCCCTCCAGCCTCGGCGCCAGCCCGCCGAAGTGCTCCCCGAAGGACCAGGTGCCGTCCAGGGTGAGGCCAAGATACTTCATCTTGGTCCCCACCGGGACGCTGACCCCGCCGACCCGTATCTCGGCCGGAGGCGGCAGACCCCGGCGATGGTCGAAAAAGAACATCGCCTGGGTCTTCTGCGGCGCCACCTCCAGCCCAGCCTCCCTGATGGCGCGGACCACCACCGCCACCGCCAACTCCGCCAGGCCGGACGCCTCCCCCCAGCTCGGACCCTCGGCCATCACGCAGGTGTCGTCGGCGTAACACCTCACGTGACAGCCGGGCGGCAGAAGGACGCGCGTGACCCGCTCGTACGCGAGCCTCCACAGGTGCGGTCCGAGGACCGACCCCTGCGGCACGCCGCGCTCCACCTCGCGGGTCCTGGTGCGCCCGTCCCGGTCGACCCACTCCAGCGACCTGTCCCGGAAGTACTCCAGGATCACCCTCGCGAGGTAGGAGGGAGGAGCGCGCGCATCTCCTCCACTATCACTCCCCAAGGGAGGGAGTTGAAGGCGTTCACTATGTCTAGCGACACCGCCACCACAACTCCCCCCTCGAGACAGCGGCCTCCGTGAGGGCCCTCACACTCAACACGGCGTCCACCGTGGAGCGGCCCTCCCGGAAGCCGAACTGTCTCTCCTCCTCACCCGGAGCACCCCCGGGCAGGTGCCGGACGAGACGGCCCGCTATCACCCGCTCGAAACAGCTTGCCGATCTCGTCCAGCAAGCATATCGCCGGAACTGCGCACCGCCGCCGCGTCTCCTCCGCCGCCTTTCGGGATGAGGACCAACTTCGCCCTCTTCCAAGCCGCGGGGAAGCGTCCCTCCTCCAGGCATCGCTCGAAGAGCGCCCTCACTCTCGGGGCCAGGACCTCCATCGCGAGGCCCAGACCCGGCTGGAATCCCGTCCGGCCCCGGGGCCCGTTGGCCCCGCAGCCGGCGCAGGATCCCCGCCCACTCCTCCGGACCGATCCCCGTATCTCCTGGGGCCGCTCGGAGGTCATCCACTCCGGGGGTCCCGGGCACCCGCCTCCCGCCGGGAAGAGGGTGTCCAGGACCCGCGCAGCTCCAGGGATCCATCTCCTCCGTCTCCGGGGGCGTCCATTGCCGCAACTTGCCCATCACGACCGGTACGGACGCCCCCAGGATCGCCCTCCACGGACCGGAGGAGCTCCTCCCAGGCCCTCGCCTTGGCGTCCCTGATCGCCGCCCTCAGGAGCTCCGTCTCTCCTGGAGCTCCCCGTAGCGCGCGTCCACCTCCGCCGCCGTCCCCCGGCGACGGGCGCGGGAGAAGCGGCGCCAGGCGCGCCCCGATGCGCGCCGCAGCTCCGCCAATCCCGCGCTCCACCAGTAGGTGGGCCGTCGCCGAGCCGGCCGGCCCGGGGCATCGCAAAGTCGCACGCCTGCGTCACGATGTCCCCGAGCCAGCCGGCCTCCTCCTCCACCGTGCCCTCCGGCCTCTCCGGCCACGTGGACGCGAGCAGGGCGGCGACCAGTCTGTCACCAGACAGCCCCTTGAGCGCCCATCTCCGCGGTCGGGGTCCGCCCGTCCCCCGTTGGCGGGGGCGGAGCCCGAGGGCGGAGACACCACCATAGACACGTATCTATGGTCCGACAGCGTCTCCACCCCGACAACACCCTCCACCCCGACACCCGACGCGCGAGGCCGGAGATGCCCAGGTCAGATCGACCACGGACTCCCCCGCCCACCGCACGCAGGTGCTGTCCGAGCCCACGTTCAACAAATGCAGGCCCAGACCCGCCGCCCAGTCCGCCAGCACCGCGCCCTTCGCGTCCGGCCGCCGGGAACCCCAGAGCGCGGACTTCGCATTGAAGTCCCCGGCGACCAACAACAGGCCGCGGGGGTGCCGAACTATGCACCCCCCAGCCTGTCCAGGAACCCCTCGTACTCGGCGAGACTCAGGCTCGGGACACGTAGACCCCGACCACGGTGATGCCTCCCCACTGCGCCGCCACGAACTCCCCCCCGACCTCCAACACTCGGAGGGAGGGGAGCCCGCGGCGTCGCCGCGCACGATCGCGACGAGGCCCCCCCCGCCGACGCCCAACTGGGGCTGTCCGCGGGGGCCTGAAGGGCTCCGCCGCGATCCCCAACGCGTAACCGCGCTCCGCCAGGCTCTGGAGGAAAAGATCCTGAGCCCGGCGGGCGCGGTTAAGGTTGGCCTGGAGGACCAGGCCCGCCATTACTCCACGTCCATGGCGGGCTCCTCCAGGCCCCTCGCACCATCGTCGTCCTTTTCCTCCGCCTTCTTCTTCCCCATGGAGCGGGTCACCCGTCGGGGCTTCGGCTCCTCCTCCCGCGGAGGAGCCGCCCTCCCTTGTCCCCATCAGCAGGCGTCGGCGCCAGCGCCGCGCCCGCCGACGGGGCCGCCTGTCTGGGAGCCGGAGAGGCGACCCTTTGCGGGCGAGGAGCGGCCTCCGTCGGCCGCGCCCCTCCCTGGGCCGCCGTCTCCGACCCCCTTTGCACCCCACTTTTCCCTCCCTTGGAGGGCGGAGCACAGGCCGCGCTACCCAGCCTGTGGTCCGCCCTCCTGCCGAGACCCGTGCACAGAGGGCACTTCGGGTCAGCGGCGCATCCGCGCGCCCGATGACCCGCCGCGCCACACCTGTAGCACAGGTCTCGGCGGTCCTCGCGACTGGGGCACGTCGCTTGCACGTGCCCCTTCGCCAGCACCTTAACACATCAAGGCCTGGGCTCCAGCACAGTTATCGGTGCCCAGGCCCAGCCACCTGATCCTGCCCAGGTCGGCGACTTTTCCGCCGGCCTGCGCAGGAAGCCTGATCCAAGAGGTCCCCAGACCGTCCGGGGACCTCTGGATCAGCCCACCTCGAGTCTCGGGGTCGCAGCCTCCGCGGCTGCCACCGCCCGCGCACGACTCTGCCGGTAGCCGCGTCGTCCAGTCGCCGGACGCGCACTCCGCCTTTTGAGGGGTCGGGTGACCCTTACACCCGACCCCTCAAAAACCTTCCTAAGCGAGAGGCCAGCTCGTCCGCCTTGTGGCGGACTCCGGCCCCGGGATCTCGTAAATGAGGGCCCCCGTCAGGCCCTCCTCACTCGCGGCGCGGCGATCCCCAGGGCGTCATGTCCACGCCCTTCTGCGCCTTCTCCACGGCCCCCTTGTAGTCGCCGTCGGCTGCCGTGATGACACGGCCGCCGTCTTGGGCGACTTAGGGGCTTCGGCCCCTTCGCGCCGGGTCGACCGCCGGGCGGGAGGGTTTGCCCGTCCGGGTTTGCCCCCCCCGCTGGCCCCCCTACCTGGGGCGGGTTTGCCCGGCACGGGTTGCCCTTACCCGCGGGGCCGGTGGCTGGGCGGTTGGCCTCGTGGCCCTCCTGCCCACCACCTTCGACCACGGCTGCTCCTCCTCGCCGGCTGGAACCGGCGCCGGGCCGGCCACCGCCGAACTGGCCGCTGCTCTGCCGGAGGGGGCTAAGGGCGGCGGGCTCCGCTCGCCCCACCACCCCCTTCTTCCCTTCTCTTCTCTTCTTCGCGTGCCGCGCCCGTCTCCTCCAGTCCTCCTGCGGGGAGGCTCCGCTCTCTCTCCGCCGCGCCTCACCAGGGGCGCCACCGCCTCCGCGACGATCCTGAGACCATGGTCCCCATGGAGGCCATAATTCTGGCCTCCATGGCGACCAGGGGGTCCTCCCTTTCGGCGGGAGGATCTCCCCCCTTCTGCGGGGTGGTCTCGGTCCGGAGTCCTGCCTCCGACGTCGCCGGGCTCCTCGGCGGAGTCTCCAGCCTCCGCCCCCTGACGCGCAGGACGGGGGAGTCAGCCACCCGCTGGCTCTCCCCCCCGTCCCCCGCGGTCGCCCGTCCCATGAGGGAGATGGTGTCCCTCAGTTCGCGCACCTGCGATTTGAGGGACTCCACCTCCCCCCTCAGGGCGGCGTTCTCCGTGCTGAGAGAAGGGGCTCCGGCGCCCCTCCTCTCAGCAGTGACGGTGAGCGCCGCCCTGATGCCCGCCGCGGCCTCCTTCAGGGCCCTGACATAGGGGCCCTGAAGGTGGCCGAGTTCTTGGCGACCTTCACCACGGTTTCGAGGTGCTCCATCACCCGAGCGGTGATGTCGGGTGACGGGCACTCCCGAAAGCGCTCCACCTGGACTTCCCAGGATTCGCGCTCCCTCTTGTCGGCTGGCGAGGGAATGGAGGCGAGGACTTCCTTCTCCCGCTCCCACTCCCTCGACAGCCGCTCCTCCTCCCTGGCGGCGCGCTTGGCCTCCGCCAGGCCGACGTACTCCCCGTGGTAGGGGGCCTCCCCGCTTGCGCTTCCTCCCCGTCTCGCTCGCCGACGCGTCGGTGTCGACGTCCCCCGGAAGGGACGCCACGTCGCACGTGTGGAGGCAGCCGAGTCCCGGGAACTGTCCCGGCTACCCGACGGCCCGACTGCCCGATCGCGCGCTCGACCCGCCCCTCCGCGCCGTTTGGCGGGTCCGCGGCCGTCGCGTGCCCCCGCGGCTACCGTCGGCCGCGGAGGAGGAGGCCGCCGCCGGGTCCAAAATGGCCCTCAGCGAGACCCCCTCCTCAACGTCCGACACCAGCACCACCTCTCGAGGCGACTCCCACGCCTCCTCGTCCACGCCCTCCGGCGCCTCCGCGCCCGTCTTCCCCCCCGTTTTCCCCGAAAATGAAGAAGCATTATCCATATTGCAGTACTAAATTCTTCGGGTTCGGCCATCATGGCGTCCCCACCGCAGTGGGGAACCTTCCCCCGGTAAATTTTCCCTAATGAAGTGTGGGACAGCCGAGAGGCGGTTTTCGGGTGGCCAACCCTAGTCCCACCGAAGCCGAAAGAGGGTGGGGTTACCGGTGAAGCCGGCCCCCGACACAAAATTTTGGGGCTTTACGTCCGGCGACGCCGCGCAGGCCCCGATCCGAACGGGGTCCTACACGGCCCCGGCCCGGCCGGCTCCAGTGCACTCACCACCGCCTGACAGCCACGCGGTTACGGGGAGACACTGGCCGAGTGCTCCCCCGCTCCCCCGCCCGGCACCGCCGCTTCAACCCCCGCATTGGCTCCGATCCTCCGCCCGCCGCCGACGGCGCCCCCCCACAGGGCGCCCCCGCCGGGCCGATCGCCAGGGGCAAGCCCCCGGCGGTCGCACCAGCGGGCTCCCACGTTCCGCATTCGCCCCGCGACGTCGGGCGCACTGCCCGACGCCCCGGGGAGAAGAGGCCTGGTACCTGGCCGGCAACGAGCGGCACGGTCGGGGGCCTACTACTCCCCCCTTGGCTAGTCTGCGGGGAATATCCACAGCGGGCCGACCGGGGCCCATTCATTCATACACTCATACCGTGACTCGGGTGCCCCCGGGAACGTCAATTCCCGTACCTGCTACACCGTAGCAGGCCCCTGAGGGGAACCTAACCTAACCTTTTTTTTTTTTTTTTTTTCGGAGGAGGAACCCGTCATGGGCCCCCTCGCTCCCCTTGGGCGGGGTGCGAGGGGAGTGTGAGACTCATACTCACTAAACCTACCTCCGTCTGCCAACCCTGGCTGTATGGGGCGCGAGATCGGCCAAACGGCACTTCGTTCGCGCCCCACGATGCCCGGTATACGTCCCTAGCGCCGGTGCGCTGCCCTTTCGGGCCCTAATCCCCACCCGCGGTGCGTGGCAGACCACCGCTCCGCGGGGACCTCCCCTCTCTGTCGAGGGGAGGTTTTAGGGCGACGGCCGACGCTCCCAAGTCGGCCCTCGCCCACCCGTCCCCGATACTCCCCGTTGGGGTCAAGGAGTCCTCGGACCCCTCGACGATGACGGCCCGGGCAGATGCCCCGACGACCAGTCACCCGAGTGCCCGGGCAAATGCCCCGCCGACACTCTGCCCCCAACGGGGGTCACGCGCCTGCAGCCCCGACTCCACCCGAGTCGGGGCCCTTCCCCGCGACTCCGGAGGGAGGTCTCCGCGACCTCCCTCCCGAGTCTCCACCCCCCTGCTCCTCGCACTCCCGCCCCGGACGCGACGAGGGGGCCGCCGGCGCCATTAAGGCGCCCCGCGGCCCCCCCGCCGTCATCCGTGGCCGGGACCCCTCCGGCCGACTCCCGGTCGGCGCTCGCGCTCGGCCTCCTCCTTCCGCAGCATCACCTGCTCGCAGAAGGAGGAGACCGCCCTCCAGTTCCTCTCGCTCCCGACCATCTTCCGCATGACGGTCGGCAGCGAGAGGTCCTCCCCTACCACGTCTTTAAGGACACGGCGTTCCTCACCCCATGCCGCGCACTCGGCTAGGGTGTGGTCCGCCGTGTCCCTCTCCGCCCCGCAATGGTGGCAGTGCGGTCCGCGCTCCTTCCCGATACGACACAGGAACTCCCCGAAGCATCCGTGTCCGGAGAGAACCTGTGTCGTCCTGTAGGTCAACGTCCCCCATCCTCTGTCCACCCACTCGCAGAGGATGGGCTGGACGGCCCCGGCGACCCTCCGACCCGATTCACCCGGGTCGGCGAGTCGCCGCTGCCACTTCAGCAGCACCGCCCTCCTCCCCTGCTCCCTCAGGGCCCCCTTTGCCCTGGCCGTCAGCACCACACCCCTCTCCCGCAGGTCCCGCCGGCGGAGGTACGCGTTAGCGTGTCCCTCCGCCAGCAGCTCCACGGGGGGGTGCCCGCCAGGGCCAGCGCCGCTCGGTGAGAGACGGTGCGGTACGCCCTCACGACCCTCCCGGCCAGCCGCCTCTCGGCCGCCCTCACCACCTGGAGGGCCCGCCGGGAGGCCGCGAGGTCCTCCGCCCACACCGGCGCCCCGTACAGGGCGATCGACCGCACCGCTCCCACCAGCAAGCGGCGCACCCGCGTCTCCGGGCCCCCGAGGTTCGGGAGGAGGCGACTCAGCGCGTTGGTCGCCCCCTCCAGCCTCGGCGCCAGCCCGCCGAAGTGCTCCCCGAAGGACCAGGTGCCGTCCAGGGTGAGGCCAAGATACTTCATCTTGGTCCCCACCGGGACGCTGACCCCGCCGACCCGTATCTCGGCCGGAGGCGGCAGACCCCGGCGATGGTCGAAAAAGAACATCGCCTGGGTCTTCTGCGGCGCCACCTCCAGCCCAGCCTCCCTGATGGCGCGGACCACCACCGCCACCGCCAACTCCGCCAGGCCGGACGCCTCCCCCCAGCTCGGACCCTCGGCCATCACGCAGGTGTCGTCGGCGTAACACCTCACGTGACAGCCGGGCGGCAGAAGGACGCGCGTGACCCGCTCGTACGCGAGCCTCCACAGGTGCGGTCCGAGGACCGACCCCTGCGGCACGCCGCGCTCCACCTCGCGGGTCCTGGTGCGCCCGTCCCGGTCGACCCACTCCAGCGACCTGTCCCGGAAGTACTCCAGGATCACCCTCGCGAGGTAGGGAGGGAGGAGCTGCGCGCGCATCTCCTCCACTATCACTCCCCAAGGGAGGGAGTTGAAGGCGTTCACTATGTCTAGCGACACCGCCACCACAACTCCCCCCCTCGAGACAGCGGCCTCCGTGAGGGCCCTCACACTCAACACGGCGTCCACCGTGGAGCGGCCCTCCCGGAAGCCGAACTGTCTCTCCTCCTCACCCGGAGCACCCCCGGGCAGGTGCCGGACGAGACGGCCCGCTATCACCCGCTCGAACAGCTTGCCGATCTCGTCCAGCAAGCATATCGGCCGGAACTTGCGCACCGCCGCCGCGTCCCCTCCGCCGCCCTTCGGGATGAGGACCAGCTTGGCCCTCTTCCAAGCCGCGGGGAAGCGTCCCTCCACCAGGCACCGCTCGAAGAGCGCCCTCACTCGCGGGGCCAGGACCTCCATCGCGAGGGCCCAGACCCGGCTGGGAATCCCGTCCGGCCCCGGGGCCCGTTGGCCCCGCAGCCGGCGCAGGATCCCCGCCCACTCCTCCGGACCGATCCCCGGTATCTCCTGGGGCCGCTCGGAGGTCATCCACTCCGGGGGTCCCGGGCACCCGCCTCCCGCCGGGAAGAGGGTGTCCAGGACCCCGCGCAGCTCCAGGGGATCCATCTCCTCCGTCTCCGGGGGCGTCCATTGCCGCAACTTGCCCATCACGAGCCGGTACGGACGCCCCCAGGGATCGCCCTCCACGGACCGGAGGAGCTCCTCCCAGGCCCTCGCCTTGGCGTCCCTGATCGCCGCCCTCAGGGAGCTCCGTCTCTCCTGGAGCTCCCCGTAGCGCGCGTCCACCTCCGCCGCCGTCC
>NW_020825100.1:0-6610 GCF_003672135.1 Ooceraea biroi
TAACCGTTGTTCTTAAAATCTATGGAAGCGTTATGCTTCCTCAAAGACTAGTACCGAGAATACCGCATTGTACAAAATTTATATCGTCCGGTACTATGTGAAACTGCACTAATTCTCCCAATAATGGTATATCGACCGATCCTAAAGTGGAAATAACATTAGGACTAATTCCCTGTAAGTTAAAAGTATGATATTTATTAATCGAAATATCTGTATCAACATACTTTTCCTTTATCAAATTTATGTCGGATCCTG
The DNA here is from genome assembly GCF_003672135.1 of Ooceraea biroi. Lineage (NCBI taxonomy): Eukaryota > Metazoa > Arthropoda > Insecta > Hymenoptera > Formicidae > Ooceraea > Ooceraea biroi. The sequence continues at coordinate 256 of NW_020825100.1, forward strand.
AATCTATCATAAAAGTACAATTACCCTTTAACTTTGAAGATGCGAGTGTAATGATGGGTGCCTGAGTCGCCTTAAAAATCTTAGTTACCTTTACGGCCTGCAAAGCTATTGAGTTATCGGTTCCCGAAACTGAACTGTCTTTGGGGAATTCGGGTGTCCTAGTATACCTGCGCTCGGGCGGACACCGCTTGTTCCCGGAACGCCTTCGGCGTTTCCCGAATTCTTAGTGCTTTCTTTATTCATATTTATATTTCCAGAGGTTTCTAAAGATTTCTTATACGCCAACTTGCGACAATTATTAATAAAATGTCCTGGAGTTTTGCAATAATGACAAACTTGATCTTGCGGAGTATTTGGTCCTGGTTGTCCCGGTGTTAAAGGTTTAATAATCGGGCCTCCCTTATAAAACGGTACGTTAGGACGGCGAATTGGATTCACTGTTTGCGAAGAAGGTAATACATCGCGAGACCACGATGAATCTACAGCTCGAGGTTCCATATTATTATTTCGTGGCGGAAAATCTACTCGTGGAGAAAAATTATATTTTAAATTACTCGTGGGTTTTTTCCGACGTGATTCTGCCTCTAATGTTTTGGTCAACTGAATTGTTCTTGTTATGGCATTATCCAAATCATATGTTCTTCCCTCTAATTTTACGCGTACCAATAAATCAGACGGTAGTCCGTTTATGAATGCTTCAAGGCATTCATGATCGATCTTTCCCTCCTCATACGGTGTAAGACACAGACCGCCTTGTATACCAAGTTCTCCATCAATTATTGCGGATTTTAATTCCTTAGTACGCTCAATATAACTAAAAATGTCCTCGGTTGCCGACATATACAAATTTCCAAGCTCTCCACGGTACTGATTTAAAGATTTATTTGGTCCGAAAATCTTTTTCAAATGATCTAATAAGACCGACAAATATGCAAAATTCGTTCCTTCAATGGCAGTATACGCATGCCCTTGAAGTTTATTTATTATCATTTGTACCAAATAAAATTCTTGTTCTTGTGGTATCAAATGAGAAACGCGTTCACAAATCTTACTAAACTGAAAAACCGATATTTTGTGTCCATCATATTTTGGTATCATATCAACTACATCCTTGAGTCTAATAGGAGATTGAGGGGTAATATCTTTAACAACATTTGGCGGCAAAATATTTTCATTAGAAAAAGGGGTATCATTAATAATTTCCTGTTGAGGCGATGCCTCAGAGGGCGGTCCATTGTTGGTTAAACCGTCTACCCGCCTATTTATTTGATTTACTTGCTCATGCAGAGACGTAAAATTATTTCGCAAAGAACTGAATTCACCCTTAAATGAATTTAAAACTGCGGTTAAACTTTCAATGCCTACAGCGGCTTCTCTTTCTCTATTCAAATTCATTTCCCTTTTTTCTAACTCTGCCTGTTGGTTTCTTAACGCACTTGCTTGTTCTAATAATAATTTTTCTTTATCATTTAATTGTTTCTGCTTGATTTCTAATTCGGCCATTGCACTATCTCCAGCCTCGGATGATCCGTGCGAACGAGTGTGATATGACATTATTAAAATGAAAATCTCCTTTTCACTGTATTATTTTATTTCAATAATCAATTCTATCAATTTATCGCCGTTTGTTAATCAAAACCATTAAACCATCAATTTATCGCCGTTTGTTAATCAAAACCATTAAACCATCCCACCGCTGCCACCAAATTTTTTGTTTGACCGTCTGTTTGTCACGTCCGGGGAAGTGAGAATGTAGACGATCAGGTACCTGTCCCAAATCTATCCCTCAGGTGATTTGATTTCAGGTGCTCTCTTTTGATTATGGGTCAATCTGCATACACCGACTTTACCCGGGAATGGAGAGAGCTTGCGATTAACTCTTACGGTGATGAAATTGTGATTGTCAAAAGTAAATATTGTAATCAATATTGATTGTAACTTGATATCTCTCTATTATCTAATATATGAAAACTGAATTTAAATTATTATCTCTCTTATTTCTTCAACAAAATTATGGTATAAGAATAGGAAAATATTGAAAAGAAAATCGTAGAGTTATGTCGCTGTGTAGTGTATGACAGTGGTATAATATGGAAATAAGGGCGTCGCTTCGCTCTTACTAATGGAAAAATGAAAAGGATGAGCAATAATAATGCTCATATGCAAAGGATTGATAAAATAAAATATCTCAAAAGGAAAGTAGGCAGGTTACTATGCCTTTCTTTAAGTGGAATGTAACACAAAGTAAGGAGACGAGCACTTTTATGCTCATACACGGTGATGGAGTTGAAGAATAAAATAATGATTTAAAACAAATTAATATAGATTCTAATTCGTTATTAACTGTTATTCATAATTTCGTAATGCTTTATTTGGTAATTAAATAAAATATACCTCCTGTGACTAAATTGAATGTATCAGGTAGAATATATAATGATTTGGTCAGACGTAGTATACATAAGGAATTGGTCAGATGAATGAATCTATGTTCGTGCTTAACAATACAATAAACGAAAATTATGTAATTTATTAAACTTAAATCTTGTTAGTGATATACTGTAACCAAGATTAAAATTATTAATTCACCGTGCACTGCCTTATGGTAAGTCAGCAATTCCTTAATATTGTCACTAGCGTAATTGTCACTAGCGTAATTGTCACTAGCGTAAGTCGTACTATTGTCACTAGTGTGAGTTATTAAACTTAAATCTTGTTAGTGATATACTGTAACCACAATTAAAGTTATTAATTCACCGTGCACTGCCTTATGGTAAGTCAGCAATTCCTTAATATTGTCACTAGCGTAATTGTCACTAGCGTAATTGTCACTAGCGTAAGTCGAACTTTTTACCATGCTCACTTGATTTAAGTACACAAAATGTAATAAACTTGTAATGCAAATGTTAATTTAATGTTTATAATCGAATTATCCTTCAAATAATGGTATGATTTGATTTTAATTCACTTAAATATTAAATACGACTTAATTGTGTAATGAGGCATATATGTTCGTATACCGAGCTAAAGGATGAGAAAATGGCGGCTATACACGCCGTGGTATATGACAGGTATGGAAGCGAATGTTCGCTCTCGACTGTTTTCAAAGGATAACTCACAGCGAATGAAGTCGCTGTTAATGGTATTCAAAAGGGAAAAAGCGATTTAACGCTTTAAATTTAATTGAAATAAATGGGTATGCCTCGCACAAATAAATTGATATAATTAATGCATTCATGCACTATATATTCAATATAGGATGACGCTTCGCTGCGAATTTACGCTGGCGAGCGATTCTGAACAAAAGTTAAAGTTAAATTATGGTTAATTGCAACTGTTGTACCACTAACATTATTCTCAATGATTAAACAATAATAATTGAAGGGTATATTTAATGAACAATTAAATTAATCAAAAGTTTATTACTAAATTCAAGTGTAATATAGAAGTTGGTTACAATATGAATATATGTGTTACTTGAAATAATTTTATTCGCAAATGTCATATAAATCTGAACCCTCAGGCCAGTAATTGTTTCACAACTAATTATAATTCGAAAATATTAAGTAACTGTAAATATAATAATGTATTGAAACTTTATAAATCTGTCAAAATGTGTAGTATGTATATGGAGTACAAGTATAACGTTCCATAAGAGCAGCGAGTATAAAATAATTAAATAAATCTACTCACAAGCGTTCGCACAAATCTAACCCTCAGGTCAGGAAGCACTTGATGATGTAGCAGCACAAGAATAAGTCAATCAGACTTTGGTAATAACTCAAACTTCACTGGCTCTACGTTATATTTTACGCTTAGTTAGCGAATTTACGCTAGCTAGCGACTCCAATAATTAATTAAAAGTAAGTCTAGTCTAAAAAGGGTCGTCAAAAAGGTACAGTCCAAAAGGTGTGTGTAAAAAGTGTGTGTCTAAAAGTGTGAGTTTAAAGTGTGATTGATTCTCTGGCTGCTGCATCACGTTATATACTCAAAAATTATGATGCGTGGGGACAGGGTCCCTGTAGCTCGAGAAGGGATTACAATAAGTGGGGACGCTACGGTTAAAGCAAAAACTAAAATAGTAGGGAGGCTCTGCCCACTTAACTCATTGGTTCTTCGTTTTCGAAGATTCTTATGGTGGGATCGAAAACTTAAGTGGTGGGATTGGTCTCACGGTGCGTCTAGTGGGGACGATGAGCTCAACGGTGAGCTCAACGCTTACAAAAGATAAACGTATTTTGACGCGTAAGTTCAACATGAAATTCGCAGTACAGAATTATCGCTCATCTGTTATGCTTTTTAATCAACCGGAGTTTCTCCGAATCAAATGGCAGCTGCAACTTCCTGCCGATATGTCTTGCTCGAGATATCTATTCAACCTTTGATTAAGACAGCGGTCTTGGATTATTATTTCAATCAGGTGCCGACAAGTCACCGTCTTTTACAATTAGTCATCATGAAATAATATTCCTTCGTGAATTTAAATCTTTATTCCTTTGTTACTTAACGCTGTGTTCACTGTCTTATTCAAATTAATATTTAAATAATTCTGTAATGCTCACAAATTTAATCCTTAAAATTATAACGCTTGACATATGCATTTATATGCTCCTAGTCTTATGCATGAATTATTATAAGACCCTGCATACGTCTACTTAATAATATAACGCATTCAGTGAAATAATAATCATTATAAATTATTGTAAAATCAATTATTGGTATCATGAGCCTTTAATAATGTAATTAAATCATCTAAAATTATTATTTCAAGATTCCATTCTAATAAACTTATAAAATCTCACTCAACCAATAATTGTCTTATATATATAGGGATGCCTATATATATAGATATACACGTGTATGTACTTGCACGTCTATTCTTTGGTTATTATAAAATTAGTAATAAAGCAACTATTGGTGTGCCGGGTTTAATATTATAATTAAACCGTATAAAATTATTATTCCAATACAATGTTAGTCTTAATTAATTCATAAAATCTTAAATAACCAATAATTCTTTTATGGGTTATATGCACATATATAAGTGTGTTCGTATATGGTGTTGTTAATATACTTAATTATTAACAGATTAAATGCGTAATAATTATATACTTAAATTAATGCTCAGTAACATAAAATATTCCATTAAATAAATTCAATAATCCTTACTATGAATGTAATACCATGTGTAATATACTTTTATTCATAATTAATTAACGATTTATTCTTTTCTTAATATTTTTGGGTTAAACAACTTATTTCCTTTTATATTAAATTGTTCACTAATTGATTTTCACTTTAATTGTTTTTAACTTTGTAACTTCTAAACTATTAATATTTCATTAAAACTTTCTACACTATAAATATTGAAAAATAACGCTGATTTGTTTAACAAATAGTGACTTTGCAATTTTTGTGGTTTCTCAATGATCCCGTGGTGCGATAAGAAAAATTTCATCACAGGTACCATCAGCCTAGCTAAAAATGATGATTCCCAAAAGTTGTTGGTCACTTCCGTAAAAATGATTATTTTCAAAATCTGAGGTCCCTATTAGTTTCCTCTTATGACCTAGATGCTTCAATATAATTATAACAAATTATTTCCTTACGGTTCAAATTTTAGACCCAAAAAATTTAGTAAAATTTTATTGCAATTTCGTAAATTTAAATACGTACTTCTTTTTGACTAAGATTGTAGACAAATATTCTACATTCTTTTACTTATAAAATGTTTCTCCTTTTATGTTATAAAATAATATTAATTTTTCTATACGATAAATCACTTCAAATGTGGTAATACAATTTACTACACTCACAAAACTATTTCATTGTATAATAAAATTAATTCCAAAATTTACTCCTTTAATTGTTATTAATAACAACTTATGACCTTGTACAACAATCAACACCAAATGTCTCCGTAAATTATAATAACTATCAAAGCTACACCGTCACTTAATAAAACTCAATTCCGCCGGCATTATTTTTACTCTTGTCTTAAATAACTAATTGATTTTTCCCGTTTTTATATAATAACCGACCCTATTGGTTTTAACGAAAATTACCTACTTGCAAAGGACTTTACTATAGTATAATAAAATCCATTTCAAATCCATTTGTTTCTTTGTTATAAAAAATAATTAAATATTTTATCCTGTCAATAACCCAAATGTATTAAGCCAAATTTGTAATACTTATCAATGGCTATATAACCATATAATAAGATATATTTTTAAACCAATTCTTTCAATTATTACAACTAACATTAATACTTTTTATATAATAAACAATATTAAGTAGCTCAATGGTTTTGCTACACCTACAAAAACCTTCATGGTATTACAGTTCAAACGATCTC
>NW_020825101.1:0-13634 GCF_003672135.1 Ooceraea biroi
ATATTTCAACTTTAACTTTCGTTCAGAATCGCTCGCCAGCGTAAATTCGCAGCGAAGCGTCATCCTATATTGAATATATAGTGCATGAATGCATTAATTATTTCAATTTATTGTGCGAGGCATACCCATTTATTTCAATTATATTAAAAGCGTTAATTCGCTTTTTCCCTTTGAATTACCATTAACAGCGACTTCATTCGCTGTGATTTATCCTTTGAAAACATTCGAGGGCGAACATTCGCTTCCATACCTGTCATATACCACGGCGTGTATAGCCGCCATTTTCTAATGCCTTAGCCCGGTATAAGAGCATATATGCCTCATTACACAATTAAGTCACATTTAATATTAAAGTGAATTAAAATCAAATCATACCATTATTTTGAAGGATAATTCGATTATAAACATTAATTTAACAATTTATTACATTTATGTACTCAAATCAAGTGATCATGGTAAAAGTCCGACTTACGCTAGTGGACAATAGTACGGCTTACGCTTGTGACAATATTAAGAGATTGCTGACTTACCATAAAGCAGTGCATGGTGAATTAATAACTTTAATTATGGTTACAGTATATCACTAACAAGATGTAAGGTTAATAAATTACATAATTTTCGTTTATTGTATTGTTAAGTACGAACATAGATTCATTCGTCTGACCAATTCCTTATGTACACTACGTCTGACCAATTCAGTATATATTCTACCTATACATTCAATTTAGTCACAAGAAGTATATTTTATTTAATTAACGAATAAAGCATTAGGAAATTATGAATAATAATTAATAACGAATTAGAATCAATATTAATTTGTTTTAAATCACTATTTTATTCTTCAACTCCATCACCGTGTATGAGCATAGAAGTGCTCGACTCCTTATCTTGTGTTACATTCCACTTAATAAGAAAGGCATAGTAACCTGCCTACTTTTTTTTTGAGATATTTTATTTTATTCAATCCTTTGCATATGAGCATTATTATTGCTCATCCTTTTCTTTTTTCCATTAGTAAGAGCGAAGTGACGTCCTTATTTCCATATTATACTACTGTCATACACTACACAGCGACATTACGCTACGATTTCCTTTTTAATATTTTCCTATTCTTATACCGTACTTTTGTTGAAGAAGTAAAAGAGATAAAAATTTAAATTCATTTTTCATTTATTAGATAATAGAGAGATATCAAGTTACAATCAAAATTGACTTACAATATTACTATATTTTTGACAATCACGATTTCATCACCGTAAGAGTTAATCGCAAGCTCTCTCCATTCCCGGGTAAAGTCGGTGTGTCACGTCCGGGGAAGTGAGAATGTAGACGATCAGGTACCTGTCCCAAATCTATCCCTCAGGTGATTTGATTTCAGGTGCTCTCTTTTGATTATGGGTCAATCTGCATACACCGACTTTACCCGGGAATGGAGAGAGCTTGCGATTAACTCTTACGGTGATGAAATTGTGATTGTCAAAAATATAGTAATATTGTAAGTCAATTTTGATTGTAACTTGATATCTCTCTATTATCTAATAAATGAAAAATGAATTTAAATTATTATCTCTCTTATTTCTTCAACAAAATTATGGTATAAGAATAGGAAAATATTGAAAAGAAAATCGTAGCGTTATGTCGCTGTGTAGTGTATGACAGTGGTATAATATGGAAATAAGGGCGTCGCTTCGCTCTTACTAATGGAAAAATGAAAAGGATGAGCAATAATAATGCTCATATGCTAAGGATTGATAAAATAAAATATCTCAAAAGGAAAGTAGGCAGGTTACTATGCCTTTCTTTAAGTGGAATGTAACACAAAGTAAGGAGACGAGTACTTTTATGCTCATCCACGGTGATGGAGTTGAAGAATAAAATAATGATTTAAAACAAATTAATATAGATTCTAATTCGTTATTAACTGTTATTCATAATTTCGTAATGCTTTATTTGGTAATTAAATAAAATATACCTCCTGTGACTAAATTGAATGTATCAGGTAGAATATATAATGATTTGGTCAGACGTAGTATACATAAGGAATTGGTCAGACGAATGAATCTATGTTCGTGCTTAACAATACAATAAACGAAAATTATGTAATTTATTAAACTTAAATCTTGTTAGTGATATACTGTAACCATAATTAAAATTATTAATTCACCGTGCACTGCCTTATGGTAAGTCAGCAATTCCTTAATATTGTCACTAGCGTAATTGTCACTAGCGTAATTGTCACTAGCGTAAGTCGTTACTATTGTCACTAGTGTGAGTCGAACTTTTTACCATGCTCACTTGATTTAAGTACACAAATGTAATAAACTTGTAATGCAAATGTTAATTTAATGTTTATAATCGAATTATCCTTCAAATAATGGTATGATTTGATTTTAATTCACTTAAATATTAAATACGACTTAATTGTGTAATGAGGCATATATGTTCGTATACCGAGCTAAAGGATGAGAAAATGGCGGCTATACACGCCGTGGTATATGACAGGTATGGAAGCGAATGTTCGCTCTCGACTGTTTTCAAAGGATAACTCACAGCGAATGAAGTCGCTGTTAATGGTATTCAAAAGGGAAAAAGCGATTTAACGCTTTAAATATAATTGAAATAAATGGGTATGCCTCGCACAAATAAATTGATATAATTAATGCATTCATGCACTATATATTCAATATAGGATGACGCTTCGCTGCGAATTTACGCTGGCGAGCGATTCTGAACAAAAGTTAAAGTTAAATTATGGTTAATTGCAACTGTTGTACCACTAACATTATTCTCAATGATTAAACAATAATAATTGAAGGGTATATTTAATGAACAATTAAATTAATCAAAAGTTTATTACTAAATTCAAGTGTAATATAGAAGTTGGTTACAATATGAATATATGTGTTACTTGAAATAATTTTATTCGCAAATGTCATATAAATCTGAACCCTCAGGCCAGTAATTGTTTCACAACTAATTATAATTCGAAAATATTAAGTAACTGTAAATATAATAATGTATTGAAACTTTATAAATCTGTCAAAATGTGTAGTATGTATATGGAGTACAAGTATAACGTTCCATAAGAGCAGCGAGTATAAAATAATTAAATAAATCTACTCACAAGCGTTCGCACAAATCTAACCCTCAGGTCAGGAAGCACTTGATGATGTAGCAGCAAAAGAATAAGTCAATCAGACTTTGGTAATAACTCAAACTTCACTGGCTCTACGTTATATTTTACGCTTAGTTAGCGAATTTACGCTAGCTAGCGACTCCAATAGTAGTCGTAATTATAATTATAATGTCTAGTCCACCAAAAGGGTTTACAAAAGGTACAGTGTAAAAGGTGTGTGTAAAAAGTGTGTTTCATTCTCTGGCTGCTGCATCACGTTATATACTCAAAAATTATGATGCGTGGGGACAGGGTCCCTGTAGCTCGAGAAGGGATTACAATAAGTGGGGACGCTACGGTTAAAGCAAAAACTAAAATAGTAGGGAGGCTCTGCCCACTTAACTCATTGGTTCTTCGTTTTCGAAGATTCTTATGGTGGGATCGAAAACTTAAGTGGTGGGATTGGTCTCACGGTGCGTCTAGTGGGGACGATGAGCTCAACGGTGAGCTCAACGCTTACAAAAGATAAACGTATTTTGACGCGTAAGTTCAACATGAAATTCGCAGTACAGAATTATCGCTCATCTGTTATGCTTTTTAATCAACCGGAGTTTCTCCGAATCAAATGGCAGCTGCAACTTCCTGCCGATATGTCTTGCTCGAGATATCTATTCAACCTTTGATTAAGACAGCGGTCTTGGATTATTATTTCAATCAGGTGCCGACAAGTCACCGTCTTTTACAATTAGTCATCATGAAATAATATTCCTTCGTGAATTTAAATCTTTATTCCTTTGTTACTTAACGCTGTGTTCACTGTCTTATTCAAATTAATATTTAAATAATTCTGTAATGCTCACAAATTTAATCCTTAAAATTATAACGCTTGACATATGCATCTTATATGCTCCTAGTCTTATGCATGAATTATTATAAGACCCTGCATACGTCTACTTAATAATATAACGCATTCAGTGAAATAATAATCATTATAAATTATTGTAAAATCAGTTATTGGTATCATGAGCCTTTAATAATGTAATTAAATCATCTAAAATTATTATTTCAAGATTCCATTCTAATAAACTTATAAAATCTCACTCAACCAATAATTGTCTTATATATATAGGGATGCCTATATATATAGATATACACGTGTATGTACTTGCACGTCTATTCTTTGGTTATTATAAAATTAGTAATAAAGCAACTATTGGTGTGCCGGGTTTAATATTATAATTAAACCGTATAAAATTATTATTCCAATACAATGTTAGTCTTAATTAATTCATAAAATCTTAAATAAAGTGTGTTCGTATATGGTGTTGTTAATATACTTAATTATTAACAGATTAAATGCGTAATAATTATATACTTAAATTAATGCTCAGTAACATAAAATATTCCTTTAAATAAATTCAATAATCCTTACTATGTATGTAATACCATGTGTAATATACTTTTATTCATAATTAATTAACGATTTATTCTTTTCTTAATATTTTTGGGTTAAACACCTTATTTCCTTTTATATTAAATTGTTCACTAATTGATTTTGACTTTAATTGTTTTTAACTTTGTAACTTCTAAACTATTAATATTTCATTAAAACTTTCTACACTATAAATATTGAAAAATAACGCTGATTTGTTTAACAAATAGTGACTTTGCAATTTTTGCAGTTTCTCAATGATCCCGTGGTGCGATAAGGAAAATTTCATCAAAGGTACCATCAGCCTAGCTAAAAATGATGATTCCCAAAAGTTGTTGGTCACTTCCGTAAAAATGGTTATTTTCAAAATCTGAGGTCCCTATTAGTTTCCTCTTACGACCTAGATGCTTCAATATAATTATAACAAATTATTTCCTTACGGTTCAAATTTTAGACCCAAAAAATTTAGTAAAATTTTATTGCAATTTCGTAACTTTAAATACGTACTTCTTTTTGACTAAGATTGTACATAAATATTCTACATTCTTTTACTTATAAAATGTTTCTCCTTTTATGGTATAAAAATAATCTTTATTTTTTTATACGATAAATCACTTCAAATGTGGTAATACAATTTACTACACTCACAAAAACTATTTCATTGTATAATAAAATTAATTCCAAAATTTACTCCTTTAATTGTTATTAATGACAACTTATAACCTTGTACAACAATCAACACCAAATGTCTCCGTAAATTATAACTATCAAAGCTACACCGTCACTTAATAAAACTCAATTCCGCCGGCATTATTTTTACTCTTGTCTTAAATAACTAATTGATTTTTCCCGTTTTTATATAATAACCGACCCTATTGGTTTTAACGAAAATTACCTACTTGCAAAGGACTTTACTATAGTATAATAAAATCCATTTCAAATCCATTTGTTTCTTTGTTATAAACAATAATTAAATATTTTATCCTGTCAATAACCCAAATGTATTAAGCCAAATTTGTAATACTTATCAATGGCTATATAACCATATAATAAGATATATTTTTAAATTAATTCTTTCAATTATTACAACTAACATTAATACTTTTTATATAATAAACAATATTAAGTAGCTCAATGGTTTTGCTATACCTACAAAAACCTTCATGGTATTACAATTCAAACAATCTTAAATATTACCAATCTCGTAATATTATATTATAAATCTATCAAATTATTAATGATAAATGTTTCAAAATTATTTTATTTAACTGCTAGAGCATATAAAAGTGTTTTTATATATTTTACTGATTTTATGTATGTTTTTGTGTTTTTATGTTTCAGACAATATATATATATATATATATACGTGACTAAATTAATTAAATAAATCTATCATAAAGCATAATAACTAAGTTATACATATATATTGTTTTTGTGCTTTTAATATTTTCTTTTCCCTGTATATATGTTAATATTATTACTTCATATATTTTTATATTAAAACTAGTATCAAGCTAAAGCTTTTAACATCATAAATGTGTCGGTTAGGTTGCTAAGTAAATAATATTTTTGGTTAGGTTAATAACAGACTACTGTACGTAAGCCTGTGGTTAATAATAAGTAGTGAAGCAAAAATGGTAAGTATCAATGGCGCTCAAAAATAACTATCAGCGGTTATACATTAATAATTAATAGTGCAAATAAAAAAATTAAAAATGGGTGTGAGGTGGACGTCAGGACGTCACACAGGTACCTAATCGTCTACATTCTCACTTCCCCGGACGTGACAATTGTATCTATGGCATATCAAAACTCCGCACATAACCTAAGTTGTGGAATTATTGTTATAAACATATTCATCGTTTATACATTTTTGTATAACGTGTAAAAATGGAGTGTGATAAACGACATTTTCGACACTTATTACTTTTCTTTTTTGATCAAAAGAAAACAGCCGCTGAAGCTCACCGAACTATTATTATTGAAACTTATCCTGATTCCGCTCCATCCATTAAGACATGCGAATATTGGTTCAGACGATTCAAAAGCGGCGATTTTGATTTGGAAGACAAGGAACGCTCAGGACAGCCGAAAAATTTGAGGATGAAGAATTGCAGAAAAGTTTAGATCAAAATCCAACTCGAACGCTGAAAGAACTAGCAAGCTTATTGGATGTTAGCCAAAATGCTGTTTCCAAGCGTTTAAAAGCCATAGGGAAAATTCAAAAAGAAGGAAAATGGGTTCCTCATGAATTGTCAAAATTCGCAATTCGAAATCGTTACAACACTTGCATTTCACTGCTTTCAAGGCACGAGAACAAGCAGTTTCTGTATCAAATTGTGATTGGAGATGAAAAGTGGATATATTACGATAACCCTAAACGAAAAAAATCATGGGTGGATCCAGGACAACCATCAACAGCAATACCAAAACGCAATATTCATGGACACAAAGTTATGCTCTCTATTTGGTGGGATTATGAAGGTGTTATATACTACGAACTGCTATCAACTGAAACTGTTTCAGCTGATCGATATTCACAACAATTAAGCAAATTACAGCAAGCATTGAATAATAAACGACAGCAAATAGCGAACAAAAAGCGTAAGGTGATTCTTTTGCACGACAATGCCAGGCCACATGTCGCTAAATCTGTAAAAGCAAAGTTGTTGGATCTTGGATGGGAAGTCTTATCACACCCCGCATATTCTCCTGACATTGCTCCATCTGATTATTATTTATTTCGATCGATGCAGCACGCTCTTCAAATTACGCACTTCCAATATGTTGAGGAAGTCAAAAAATGGATCGATGAATGGATTGCTTCAAAAGCCAAGTTTTTCTTTTATCGTGGAATCCACTTATTACCAGAAAAATGGGAAAAGGTTGTAGCAAGTGAGGAAAAATATTTTGACTAAAATAAAAGATATACTTTTTCTAATAAATGCAATTTTTTATTGAAAAAACCCTCAAAATTAAGTGTAACACCTAATATTTTATCTTTAACTCGTGTATAATGTGATTATATAAAATTAATTAATAATAATTACTTTTCCAGAAATGTATTTTAAAGAAATAATTCGACAACAAAATTATTTCAAGGCTCAATTGTGGCAAACATGTGAGGACATACGAGACATAAAACAAGCTGAGCTAAATCAAACTCCTAGTAATGGCATTCAAAGTCAAGAATCAGTTTTCTGTTCTTTCACGTTTCCATTGGAAACGGAACAACAGTTAGAAGAAGTCGAGCAATTTTTAGTAAGACTTTAGTATACTACCCCCCTTCGATTTTGATGAAATTTTACAGGTACGTTGTGCTAACTGAATGTTGTCGAAAACCGGAGTGCGAAGTTGCGGAAATGTCTAGTTTCCGAGAAATTTAAATTTGAATTATTCGCCATAATCAACATTTTTTAACAGTTTGATATAAAAAATAAGGTAAATATTCGACCTCCGACTGACCTTGACATTGACCTTGGCCCCTAACAAGGACAAGGTCATTGACCTTTCCCGTCGGACATTGTTTGTTCACTTTCGATTAAAGTAGTTTCGAAAAAGTCTTTAATTTCGATTAAAGCAGAAAATAATTTGTATTTACCTGTTTTGTACTTTTGGTTAAAATAAAGAATACTTTGTATTTATGAACAAACTATTCTATATATTAATGATTCACTGCTTTAAATAAATTTTGTTCGTTCATATTCAAAATAACTACTATATTTTCGAAACTTATGTCTCCTTATGTGTATAATTACCGGTTATATTTTCTGAAGTTGGAGTCCCGGACATATACGCTCGGTTTTCAGCCCGCTTCGCGGGAGGGCGGGGAGGGAGGGACGAAGCCCCTCCCCCCGACGGGATCCGTGCCGTGTACCAAGTGATCAAAATCTGTGTGAAATTTGTTACACTGAGTTTGTTTACACGGCAACGGTTAATCCGGTTTAGTGACAACTGTAGTTATAACTCTTGAAAATGATGATCGTTTACACGTAGGGATTTATTTCGTCACCATTCTTCTTATCGATGTAATAACTTCTAGCATTATTGCCAACTTAGAGGAATGAAAAGAGTTCGTGAAAAGTGGTGAAAAGAAAGCCGTGAAGAAATAGTCGAATACAAAATGTATAGAAATAAAAATGTAATATGTGAGACTGAAAAGGCAAAAATAATAAATTTTTGTATTGCAACATATTTGTCAAATGTAAAACATATATTGTTGCAGTCTACAATCACACAACTTTTACACATATTTGGAAAGCGTCGAAGACATGTAACAGAGGTTATATTACTACTCTTATTATATGAAACTCCACCTAATGAATTGCTCGATATTGGGCCTATTTTAAGATTTTCACGAGAAAGAACGTGGATGAAAAAAAGAAATACAGATTGGTGGGAACAAATTGTTCAAAATCATTTTAATGAAGAAGATTGGTTGGAATCATTCCGAAAATGAGAAAATGTACATTCACATGGTTATGTGATCAATTAAAAAATGAACTTCCACCATCTATAAATCAATTAGGCGTAAGGGAACCAATATCGGTACAAAAACAAGTTGCTGTATGCGTATATTTTTTATCGAGTTGCTGTGAATATCGTGTCGTGGGTAATGTCTTTGGAATCCACAAGTCCACTGTTTGGAAATGTATACATAAAGTAGTTGATGTAATTAATACGAAACTATTGCATCAATGGATATTTATGCCCAAGAATGATGAATGTCAAACAATAGCTGCATTATTTGAAAGAAGAACTAATATACCACAATTAATCGGAGCAATTGATGGATCCCATATTCCAATTTTACCTCCGAGCGATGGATATAGAGATTATATTAATCGTAAAGGATGGCCTTCGATGGTACTGCAAGCAGTTGTTAATAATACTTACAAGTATGTATTAAATATAAGAATTATTCCTATTCACGTAATCGGTACTTTACATAAATGTGCAGTATGAAATTAACAGAAGTTATTTTTCAGATTTCGTAATATTTTTTGTGGAGAACCAGGAGCCTGTCACGATGCTGCTGTTTTCAAAAAATCAAACTTGTATAAAAATCATGATTCTTTGATACCTTATGTATGTACAATTTCTTTTTTCTATTATTATGTTTTCTATCATTTTCAATGTTGTGTACATGTATAGTTACATGTATAGTATTATAGTACTATAGTATATATAGTTCCAGTATACTATCTATTGTATATTAACAATAGTATACTATACAGTATGTTATTGTTTTTATTATAATATATATTATTATATAATTGTCTAATGTATATTACAGCAAACTAAAGTGGTTTTAAATAGGCCAATACCATATCTGATAATGGGTGATTCTGCATATCCGTTGCTGGATTGGCTAATAAAAGGATACACAAAAAGTACGCAGTTAACACCCCAGTAAGAATCCTTTAATGTGTATCTAAATGCTGGACGTGTATGTGTAGAAATAGCTTTTGGCCGATTAAAAGCAAGGTGGAGGAGACTTCTGAAACGCAGTGATCTTCATTATACATACATGCCAAATGTAATATCAGCCTGCTGTGTCCTCCATAATATTTTGGAAGCGCATAAGGAGAGATACATTAATGCATGGGACAATATTGTACAAGAAGCACAATCACAATTGTAGCAACCACAACGAACAACAGCACGTGATCTGAATAATTTGAATGGAAGTTTGATGAGAGATACATTAAAAGATGATTTGGGTGCAAACTTTCAGTTGCGAAGAACATTTTTACATTAATTAATAAAATTGCAAAATTAAATATTAAAAATTAAATAAAAACTTATATGAAGATTTTAAGTTATGTTAAATTATATTATATTATTAATATTAATTGTTAAGTTAACAATTATAAGATTTAAATATAAAGTGCTAAAATTAGATTAACAAAATTAATAAAAAAACAGTATTATTCTTTATGTGATAAATATTTTCTAATATATTTTTGCATTGTATCATATAATGATATATTTTTAAAGACTATTATATACATCATTTATTATGTGATCAATTGTTAAACCACCTATATGTGCATATGTAGACATAATAAAAAAATGTATACATATTTGTACTTATAATAAAGTAAAATAGAATAAAATACAAAGAATATTTCATATAAATGTAGTTTATTTATTCTATAAAAGTACATAACATGTTGATAACGTTTATAGAATAGAAATATTTACTCGCAAGTTTCATAATAGTTCTAAAACTATTTAAGACGAAATAAAATTTATATAGGAGTAATCATATAGTAATATCACGAATAATATCACATTGTGCTTAATTTGTGTAGAATTTGTTCAACACGAAATATAATTAAAGTTGTCTTTGCAAAACTAAAATAACTTTCTTTGCAAACTTAAAATAAATTATAAAGTAAACATTATAATAAGTTTATCATAATAAATTGTAACTTTATAATAATAAATAAAGTTTATAAGTAGTTATGAAATAACATTTCTTTTTAAGTATGATAAAACAAATAATGAAAAATGACTTCCATTGCCGTTGAAGAACGTATATTAATGGCTGTAAAAAAAGAAAAGTGTGAAGCGAGATAAAAATGTATACGAAGAAATAATTAAAAATTGAAATGAAGAAAATAAAATATGAATATCACTTCATTATTTCTTCGTATAAATTTGTTTACTGCGTTTTGTGAACTATATTTGTACTTGATGTTGCATCTCTTGTCGCTTCTTCTTGTTTACTATTAACATTACTGGAAGTATTCAATTTTTGTATCTTTACCATCTGAATCTCTTCATTTGCACTTACTGGACGTTTCATATTTATTAAGACTTTAGGTAGAGTAACGGAAGACTGGAAATGTTGTAACTCATTATTTGGAAATACATATGGTGATATTGCTTCATTAAGAGATGGTACAGTAGTAGGTATCATTTGAGATGTATGAACGTTTCGAATAGATGTAGCTACACCAAATATATTTTGTAATCCATGTAAAAATTGGTTGGTTGTTTCATTTAATATAATTCTCTGATTGGTTAACATTTTGTCCATCATTTTTTGTTCCGAATCAATCATTTTTTATACGTTTTGTTTGGTTTATTCCATTATTTGTGACATGTTTTCTTTTGTTTGTGCTACAACTTTTTCTTGGTTTCTCTCATACATTTCCTTCATTTTGTCAGTGTACTTCATTATTACGGTTTCGTATGATCTACTATTTTTTTGTTTACGTTTCAAATTCTTATTGCTTGAGCATGATGAGTCAGTTGCGGAATTATCAGTTTGATTGTTACTTGACATATCATTGCTTTGTGAGCATTGTGTTACAGTATTAGTAGGCTCATAGATATCTTTTGAGCATCCAGCAACAGCTTCATCTGTGCGATTCAAAGCATCTTCATAAATGCAGGTTTTAGATGAAAATCATATATAATGGTTTAATTTATGATATTATGCATTTACTTAATATGTAATTAAACTTGACAAAATGTAATTAAAAACATAACAGAAATTCATACCGTTTTTTTCATTGAAAGATATAGAAATTAAGTCATCTGACACACATGGAGTTTCATCTGTGTCACGTCCGGGGAAGTGAGAATGTAGACGATCAGGTACCTGTCCCAAATCTATCCCTCAGGTGATTTGATTTCAGGTGCTCTCTTTTGATTATGGGTCAATCTGCATACACCGACTTTACCCGGGAATGGAGAGAGCTTGCGATTAACTCTTACGGTGATGAAATCGTGATTGTCAAAAATATAGTAATATTGTAAGTCAATTTTGATTGTAACTTGATATCTCTCTATTATCTAATAAATGAAAAATGAATTTAAATTTTTATCTCTTTTACTTCTTCAACAAAATTACGGTATAAGAATAGGAAAATATTAAAAAGGAAATCGTAGCGTAATGTCGCTGTGTAGTGTATGACAGTAGTATAATATGGAAATAAGGACGTCACTTCGCTCTTACTAATGGAAAAAAGAAAAGGATGAGCAATAATAATGCTCATATGCAAAGGATTGAATAAAATAAAATATCTCAAAAAAAAAGTAGGCAGGTTACTATGCCTTTCTTATTAAGTGGAATGTAACACAAGATAAGGAGTCGAGCACTTCTATGCTCATACACGGTGATGGAGTTGAAGAATAAAATAGTGATTTAAAACAAATTAATATTGATTCTAATTCGTTATTAATTATTATTCATAATTTCCTAATGCTTTATTCGTTAATTAAATAAAATATACTTCTTGTGACTAAATTGAATGTATCAGGTAGAATATATACTGAATTGGTCAGACGTAGTGTACATAAGGAATTGGTCAGACGAATGAATCTATGTTCGTACTTAACAATACAATAAACGAAAATTATGTAATTTATTAACCTTACATCTTGTTAGTGATATACTGTAACCATAATTAAAGTTATTAATTCACCATGCACTGCTTTATGGTAAGTCAGCAATCTCTTAATATTGTCACAAGCGTAAGCCGTACTATTGTCACTAGCGTAAGTCGGACTTTTACCATGATCACTTGATTTGAGTACATAAATGTAATAAATTGTTAAATTAATGTTTATAATCGAATTATCCTTCAAATAATGGTATGATTTGATTTTAATTCACTTTAATATTAAATGTGACTTAATTGTGTAATGAGGCATATATGCTCTTATACCGGGCTAAGGCATTAGAAAATGGCGGCTATACACGCCGTGGTATATGACAGGTATGGAAGCGAATGTTCGCCCTCGAATGTTTTCAAAGGATAAATCACAGCGAATGAAGTCGCCGTTAATGGTATTCAAAGGGAAAAAGCGAATTATCGCTTTTACTATAAATGAAATAAATGGGTATGCCTCGCACAAATAAATTGAAATAATTAATGCATTCATGTACTATATATTCAATATAGGATGACGCTTCGCTGCGAATTTACGCTGGCGAGCGATTCGGAACGAAAGTTAAAGTTGAAATATGATTATTTGCAACTGTTGTACCACTAACATTATACTCAATGATTAATACAATAATAATTGAAGGGTATATTCAATGAACAATCAAATTAATCAAAAGTTTAT
>NW_020825102.1:0-27263 GCF_003672135.1 Ooceraea biroi
AAATCGCAAGCTCTCTCCATTCCGGGTAAAGTCGGTGTATGCAGATTGACCCATAATCAAAAGAGAGCACCTGAAATCAAATCACCTGAGGGATAGATTTGGGACCGGTACCTGATCGTCTACATTCTCACTTCCCCGGACGTGACACTATTACCAACTTACATCGGCCTGCCTAATGATAAATTAATGAAGTTATTGACTCACTCAAAGTAAAATTCAGAATATTACTACAGCTTTCTAATGATAAGTTAATGAAGGTGATTAACTCATTCAAAGTAAAGGTCAGAACAGTGTTGCAGTCGTCCATTAATGAGCTAATGAGGTTGATTCATTATAATACAACCCGATGGCACTTTGCGTGATCACGCGCGGATACAAAGACGTCGAAACACAAGCCGCGTTATGCGAAAAATGCAAATCCTCACGAATCGGACCTATCTATCATAACGCGTACGCGAAAACGGAGACTCATAAATTGAACATCGGGCCCCGTGTGATTGATGTAATCTGTATCTATTGTTCCGCATCATTAACGACCTACCGACGGCCCATAGATGCACGCATTGTTATAACGAAATGATCGGTTTAATTAGGGGGAAGTAAATTCAAATAAATTCGCCATCGGCCACCCCGTTATTGAACCGAAATTTTTCACAAAGAGCGACCCTGCCACCCTTCCGCGGGAACTGCACTCCTGGCGAAATCACTCTGATCACGAGTACCCCCGGGTAGAATCCTCGGATTCGGTAACCCGAAACAGTGATCTAGTCCCGTGCTACACGTCCGAGTCCTGCATTCCAAAATTTGCAGCCGCGATTAGCCGGGACGTAACACCACACAACATTCTTATTCTCTTTCCTTTTATATGATTCACCTTGTGTATTCTCAACACATTGTCATGGTAAAATAAATCAGGCGTAACACGATACAATTAAAACTATAGTTAACGTTGTAGTATTGTGTAGTACATGTTCAACGCTCAAATGTTCGAGTAACTGTAACTGTACGTAGACTTTAGAATCACGACGCTTACATATGATGCTTGTACAATGTTAGTACTTTTCTATTATTGTTTATATTAAAAAGTCTTACTTATTATATCAATTATGTTTCGTGCATTCTATATACACAAGTACATGAGTTATCAACGTCAATTACTTGAATATTTGAACGCTGAAATTTGATCGCAATGATCACTAAAGATTGAAAATTCGATTTTTTTTATTATGCGCAATTTTGTGTCGTACTGACATTTTATAAATGCTTACTAGTTCGTCCTGTTTGAGAAATAATCTTAAGCCCCCCTTTATCATTTGATGTCGCCACCCTTGACGCGACGACCGCGCACGGCGGGTGAGACGCCGCGCCATCAGACGGGCTACTTCGCATATTAATCAGTTCGTTAGTCACGCCGGCCATGAGCTGACAGCGAATGCGAGTTCTCTTAGCGTAGTTTAGCATAGTTTAGTTCGTAGTTTCTCATAAGGTGCATCTCACGGGTCTAAGTGTTCAGCTCGACACAGTAGATCGCTCAGCTCATTCTTCCGCGAGTTACTCGTATCAATAATATTGGTAGCCCGCGCGAAGCTCACCCGGCACGTGCGTGACACGTACACCGCGAGGCCGGTGTCTCTCATCGCGATCCACGACCACGAGTCGTATTAATAAAATCTGCTCGCTCGTGTGACTCGCAAGTGTATATAGTGTACAAAAGGTTCGGCTCAACTACATGTGTATAGTGTAAATACTGACAGCTCAAATACATTGTTAAACTCAACTCAGTGCGTGATTCATTTATGCCACCCGTTGCATCTACCTATTCCACTGCGCGCTAACACCTTACGCGCGAAAGCTCAAACAATTTCTGGTCCTTCGAGCCGGATCAACGCGGTGGGTAAAGGTGACTCTCATCAATCGGTGACACTCAGTGACGCTCATCTCGCGCAGTGCAACACCTTACGCGCGAAAGCTCAAACATCATCCAATATTCTGTATTGCGATTTGTATAAGAAATGTGTGTTTCTTTTCACAAGCGTAGACGCATATATAATATTATTTTAATGAAATTTTAATGATTAATTAAAATGTATTCCTTTCCTTTAAAAAAAAACTAATAAATGCCAATTTCATGAGATTTTGTGATTAATTATTGAGCTCATTTAGATTATCAATCTTGGCATATATCGAAAATCATTAGATTGGGCTTAGAATCGGGTTCTTTATTGGTCCTAGCAGAAAGCCAATATTGAGCTTATATCGGTTGCGAATCTTGGGCTTAGATTCAGATATATTATTGGGCTTATCAAAGAACCGAACATTGGGCTTATATCGGTGTCACGTCCGGGGAAGTGAGAATGTAGACGATCAGGTACCTGTCCCAAATCTATCCCTCAGGTGATTTGATTTCAGGTGCTCTCTTTTGATTATGGGTCAATCTGCATACACCGACTTTACCCGGGAATGGAGAGAGCTTGCGATTAACTCTTACGGTGATGAAATCGTGATTGTCAAAAGGAAAATATTGTGATCAATATTGACCGTAACTTGATATCTCTCTATTATCTAATAAATAAAAAATGAATTTAAATTATTATCTCTTTTAATTCTTCAACAAAATTATGGTATAAGAATAGGAAAATATTGGAAAGAAAATCACAGCGTAATGTCGCTGTGTAGTGTATGACAGTGGTATAATATGGAAATAAGGGCGTCGCTTCGCTCTTACTAATGGAAAAATGAAAAGGATGAGCAATAATAATGCTCATATGCAAAGGATTGATAAAATAAAATATCTCAAAAGGAAAGTAGGCAGGTTACTATGCCTTTCTTTAAGTGGAATGTAACACAAAGTAAGGAGACGAGCACTTTTATGCTCATACACGGTGATGGAGTTGAAGAATAAAATAATGATTTAAAACAAATTAATATAGATTGTAATTCGTTATTAACTGTTATTCATAATTTCGTAATGCTTTATTTGGTAATTAAATAAAATATACCTCCTGTGACTAAATTGAATGTATCAGGTAGAATATATAATGATTTGGTCAGACGTAGTATACATAAGGAATTAGTCAGACGAATGAATCTATGTTCGTGCTTAACAATACAATAAACGAAAATTATGTAATTTATTAAACTTAAATCTTGTTAGTGATATACTGTAACCACAATTAAAGTTATTAATTCACCGTGCACTGCCTTATGGTAAGTCAGCAATTCCTTAATATTGTCACTAGCGTAATTGTCACTATCGTAATTGTCACTAGCGTAATTGTCACTATCGTAATTGTCACTAGCGTAAGTCGTACTATTGTCACTAGTGTGAGTCGAACTTTTTACCATGCTCACTTGATTTAAGTACACAAATGTAATAAACTTGTAATGCAAATGTTAAATTAATGTTTATAATCGAATTATCCTTCAAATAATGGTATGATTTGATTTTAATTCACTTAAATATTAAATACGACTTAATTGTGTAATGAGGCATATATGTTCGTATACCGAGCTAAAGGATGAGAAAATGGCGGCTATACACGCCGTGGTATATGACAGGTATGGAAGCGAATGTTCGCTCTCGACTGTTTTCAAAGGATAACTCACAGCGAATGAAGTCGCTGTTAATGGTATTCAAAAGGGAAAAAGCGATTTAACGCTTTAAATATAATTGAAATAAATGGGTATGCCTCGCACAAATAAATTGATATAATTAATGCATTCATGCACTATATATTCAATATAGGATGACGCTTCGCTGCGAATTTACGCTGGCGAGCGATTCTGAACAAAAGTTAAAGTTAAATTATGGTTAATTGCAACTGTTGTACCACTAACATTATTCTCAATGATTAAACAATAATAATTGAAGGGTATATTTAATGAACAATTAAATTAATCAAAAGTTTATTACTAAATTCAAGTGTAGTATAGAAGTTGGTTACAATATGAATATATGTGTTACTTGAAATAATTTTATTCGCAAATGTCATATAAATCTGAACCCTCAGGCCAGTAATTGTTTCACAACTAATTATAATTCGAAAATATTAAGTAACTGTAAATATAATAATGTATTGAAACTTTATAAATCTGTCAAAATGTGTAGTATGTATATGGAGTACAAGTATAACGTTCCATAAGAGCAGCGAGTATAAAATAATTAAATAAATCTACTCACAAGCGTTCGCACAAATCTAACCCTCAGGTCAGGAAGCACTTGATGATGTAGCAGCACAAGAATAAGTCAATCAGACTTTGGTAATAACTCAAACTTCACTGGCTCTACGTTATATTTTACGCTTAGTTAGCGAATTTACGCTAGCTAGCGACTCCAATAATTAATTAAAAGTAAGTCTAGTCTAAAAAGGGTCGTCAAAAAGGTACAGTGTAAAAGGTGTGTGTAAAAAGTGTGAGTTAAAAGTGTGAGTAATTCTCTGGCTGCTGCATCACGTTATATACTCAAAAATTATGATGCGTGGGGACAGGGTCCCTGTAG
Organism: Ooceraea biroi; assembly: GCF_003672135.1. NCBI lineage: Eukaryota > Metazoa > Arthropoda > Insecta > Hymenoptera > Formicidae > Ooceraea > Ooceraea biroi. The sequence continues at coordinate 4,499 of NW_020825102.1, forward strand.
CTCGAGAAGGGATTACAATAAGTGGGGACGCTACGGTTAAAGCAAAAACTAAAATAGTAGGGAGACTCTGCCCACTTAACTCATTGGTTCTTCGTTTTCGAAGCTTCTTATGGTGGGATCGAAAACTTAAGTGGTGGGATTGGTCTCACGGTGCGTCTAGTGGGGACGATGAGCTCAACGGTGAGATCAACGCTTACAAAAGATAAACGTATTTTGACGCGTAAGTTCAACATGAAATTCTCAGTACAGAATTATCGCTCATCTGTTATGCTTTTTAATCAACCGGAGTTTCTTCGAATCAAATGGCAGCTGCAACTTCCTGCCGATATGTCTTGCTCGAGATATCTATTCAACCTTTGATTAAGACAGCGGTCTTGGATTATTATTTCAATCAGGTGCCGACAAGTCACCGTCTTTTACAATTAGTCATCATGAAATAATATTCCTTCGTGAATTTAAATCTTCATTCCCTTGTTACTTAACGTTGTGTTCACTGTCTTATTCAAAATAATATTCAAATAATTCTGTAATGCTTACAAATTTAATAATTATAACGCTTGACATATGCATTTTATATGCTCGTAGTCTTATGCATAAATTATTATAAGACCCTGCATACGTCGACTTAATAATATAACGCACTCAGTTAAATAATAATCATCGTAAATTATTGTGAAATCAATTATTGGTATCATGAGCCTTTAATAATGTAATTAAATCATCTAAAATTATTATTTCAAGATTCCATTCTAATAAACTTATAAAATCTCACTCAACCAATAATTGTCATATATATATAGGGATACCTATATATATAGATATACACGTGTATGTACTTGCACGTATATTCTTTGGTTATTATAAAATTAGTAATAAAGCAACTATTGGTGTGCCGGGTTTAATATTATAATTAAACCGTATAAAATTATTATTCCAATACAATGTTAGTCTTAATTAATTCATAAAATCTTAAATAACCAATAATTCTTTTATGGGTTATATGCACATATATAAGTGTGTTCGTATATGGTGTTGTTAATATACTTAATTATTAACAGATTAAATGCGTAATAATTATATACTTAAATTAATGCTCAGTAACATAAAATATTCCATTAAATAAATTCAATAATCCTTACTATGAATGTAATACCATGTGTAATATACTTTTATTCATAATTAATTAACGATTTATTCTTTTCTTAATATTTTTGGGTTAAACAACTTCTTTCCTTTTATATTAAATTGTTCACTAATTGATTTTGACTTTAATTGTTTTTAACTTTGTAACTTCGAAACTATTAATATTTCATTAAAACTTTCTACACTATAAATATTGAAAAATAACGCTGATTTGTTTAACAAATAGTGACTTTGCAATTTTGGTGGTTTCTCAATGATCCCGTGGTGCGATAAGAAAAATTTCATCACAGGTACCATCAGCCTAGCTAAAAATGATGATTCCCAAAAGTTGTTGGTCACTTCCGTAAAAATGATTATTTTCAAAATCTGAGGTCCCTATTAGTTTTCTCTTATGACCTAGATGCTTCAATATAATTATAACAAATTATTTCCTTACGGTTCAAATTTTAGACCCAAAAATTTAGTAAAATTTTATTGCAATTTCGTAACTTTAAATACGTACTTCTTTTTGACTAAGATTGTAGACAAATATTCTACATTCTTTTACTTATAAAATGTTTCTCCTTTTATGTTATAAAAATAATATTAATTTTTCTATACGATAAATCACTTCAAATGTGGTAATACAATTTACTACACTCACAAAACTATTTCATTGTATAATAAAATTAATTCCAAAATTTACTCCTTTAATTGTTATTAATAACAACTTATGACCTTGTACAACAATCAACACCAAATGTCTCCGTAAATTATAATAACTATCAAAGCTACACCGTCACTTAATAAAACTCAATTCCGCCGGCATTATTTTTACTCTTGTCTTAAATAACTAATTGATTTTTCCTGTTTTTATATAATAACCGACCTTATTGGTTTTAACGAAAATTTCCTACTTGCAAAGGACTTTACTATAGTATATTAAAATCCATTTCAAATCCATTTGTTTCTTTGTTATAAAAAATAATTAAATATTTTATCCTGTCAAGAACCCAAATGTATTAAGCCAAATTTGTAATACTTATCAATGGCTATATAACCATATAATAAGATATATTTCCAAACCAATTCTTTCAATTATTACAACTAACATTAATACTTTTTATATAATAAGCAATATGAAATTTCTCAATGGTTTTGCTATACCTACAAAACTTTCATGGTATTACAATTCAAACGATCTTAAATATTATCAATCTTGTAATATTATATTATAAATCTATCAAATTGTTAATGATAAATGTTTCAAAATTATTTTATTTAACTGCTAGAGTATATAAACTGTTTTTATATATTTTACTGATTTTATGTATGTTTTTGTGTTTTTACGTTTTAGATAATGTATATATATATATATATATATATATATACGTGACTATATTTATTAAATAAATCTATCATAAAGCATAATAACTAAGTTATACATATATATTGTTTTTGTGCTTTTAATATTTTCTTTTCCCTTTATATATGTTAATATTATTACTTCATATATTTTTATATTAAAACTAGTATCAAGCTAAAGCTTTTAACATAATAAATGTGTTGGTTAGGTTGCTAAGTAAATAATATTCTTGGTTAGATTAATAACAGACTACTGTACGTAAGCCCGTGGTTAATAATAAGTAATGAAGCAAAAATGGTAAGTATCAATGGCGCTCAAAAATAACTATCAGCGGTTATACATTAATAATTAATATTGCAAATAAAAAAATTAAAAATGGGTGTGAGGTGGACGTCAGGACGTCACATCGGTGCCAATCTCGCGGTGTGGTTACGCTCCAAGGTTCGGCCACTTTTCGGCCAATCATCTTTACTTATATCGGTATACTGATGTTCGAGATTGGGCCGATGTTTAGCCACGTTGACTAACCCTACATGGGTACTCTAATCGCCTACGAGACACAGAAATGTGCATGAAATTGTTGTCATTAACGGAAAGTGCGATTGATCAACGAGAACTCGAGTAAATTTATTAATTTTATTTAATTATATTACTTCTCTAACATTATTAAATAATACTAATAATAATCAGAATAAAATGTATAGGTTACTTACATAGGTTACTTACATTGTATTCAATCTCACTCAATGGATAGGTTATTTAACGACGAAACAATAACACTTTCACTTCAATTCCTCGGCTGCGGTCGGATTTCCCGCCCGGGTCTTCCTTTATTCATTCACTAGCTCTTTCGCGCTTTTTCGCTCTCTCTCTCTCTCTCGCCCTCTCACTCAGTCGCCCTCTCGCTCTCTCACTCACTCACTGACTCACTCGTTCTCTCGCACAAACGTCTTGCACTACATCGCGTCGTACACTTGTCGTACACCGACCGGCGGAGATGCTGTCCGTATATCCGTGTGACTTACACATGACGGGTCGATAAGTTAGAGTTTTCTAATGTAGAGTCTCTACATATGATCGTTATGGCTGGTATTCATAGTCGGATCTTATATTTAAGACTGTCTTAAGTATATCTTCAGATACTCTATAGCCAATGGAATGATCCATACAGCATCTGCAAATAAACTTAAGACGGTCTTAAATATAAGATCCGATTATGAATACCGGCCTATGTGTGAGTCACACGGATATACCAACAGCATCTCCGCCGGTCGGTATAAACGGAGCTGCTGCCATCTCGACGAAAAAGAACGGACTGTACATTTGATGATGATGACGACGTTTCTTAAATGAAATTTTCTAATTTCAGACTTTGCATCGCCATATCTCCGCTCGTAGGGCACGTACAAGAAAAATAAAAACACTTTTATTATATAATTCGACCCCAAGCTATCCATTGAGCCTACTTAGAAGTTGATCCGTTCAGCGGTTATAGAGATCTAATAATCTGAGTGTCTGCGAAAGCGTCGCTTCGCGTAAAAGAGTCACGGTACGGTCTCGCTGCGCGTATACTTGGCGCGAGACACTACCGTGTCTCTTGATTTCCATTCTGTTTACGTTTTGCACAATTTTTGATGCGACTCTTTGTTCAACCAAACGAAATAAGCTGTATTATGATTCCTATTACAAATATAGAAATATAACAAAATAAATGAATAAAATAAATTTAATATTTTATGTAAAATTAATAATTTTTAAAATGAAACGACCGTAACATTATACATATTAAATTTAAAAAAAAACTTTGCCAAAATCTTGATTTTGATGAAACTATATTGTATATACAGGGTAATTCAGAACATCAGTCCTTAATTAAAATGATGTCTATTAAGTCAGCATGCCAACATGAGCTGTCACGTCCCGGTAAAAATCGAACTTTCTCTTTTCTCTCAACGGTCCGAACGACGCGCACAGGACGCACCACGGAACCGCCATTTTGTCGGTACTCCTACTTCCACGAAGGACGTCCCACTCTCCAACCCACTCTCACGAGAGAGGGGACCCCCACTACCGAACCGCCGCAGCACCGAGCCGCCGAAAGCAGGGGACCTCAGTGCAGGACCGGAAAAGTCCAGTTCGACTCGCGACTCCGAACCAAGAGGTTCACTCGACACTCAAGGGCCACGGGTAGCCTTTTTCTATTTCAATCTCTAATTCGAACTTAGAACTTTTCCATTCCTTCGTATTTCGACTTAGAATATTTTTCAATCTTCGTATTTCGACTTAGAATATTTTTCATTCCTTCGTATTTCGACTTAGAATATTTTTCAATCTTCGTATCTTGACTTAGAATATTTTTTCAACCTTCGTATCTCGACTTAGAATATTTTTCAATACTCGTATTTCAGAGTTATCTTAGAGTTAGACGTTAGCATTAATAACCGTAGTAGTTAACTTAAATTTTGTAAGAACAATTGTATTTCCACCAATTCATTTTATTTAGAATATATGTATTTTGTGTGCTTGAATTTACGATTTATTTTATTTTTGACCACCAAGCCGATTTGCTCATAATTCAGCGACTATAAATTTTACGCAGCTTACCTCAGTTTCGGTCATTGTGTTTGTGTGTGTGTGCAACCAACTAACGAGCCTACAGTGCGGACAACGCACGTTGGTCTTCATTCCGCTGAGCTGACAGTCTTACAGTGCGGACAACGCACGGGACGGTCACTCGGTAACGAATCCCTTTCCGCACCACTCTCATCACAAGGTACACCCTAACTGAGGCGCGCACGTTTTAACATTAACTTTTGCATAAATGACGAAGTTCTAATGCCGAAAACGAGACGAGGAGGAAAGAAACACCGAGCAAGACGTTTAGCTCGTATATTTTCTAACTTAGAGTCAGTGAACACCGTCGTCTCGCAGTATTACGGCATCGAGCGTCACTACATTGACCCAGAGTACGAGGCACTTTTCCGACCACGCGACCGTGACACTAACAGGAATAACAATAATTCGATCACAACGCGACTCACGAAACCGAGAGTGACCAGCAACTCTGTCGTATCACATCGAGTGATTCTAATCACGAACGGAAGCAACGAAGCCACGTGGGCAACGAGACTGGTCCCCATTTCATGCAACCTGCGGTACCCTCTGTGCCAAGATATTCTCGAGGGGGACCCTCGCCGAACTCATTACGATAGGCTGGCACAAGAGATCAAGGTACAGCGCTGGATCGACAGTAACCAAGAACCCCTGGGTAAGTGAAATTATCATACTATTACCTTTCAACTTACACCGGCCTAATGATAAATTAATGAAGTTATTGCCTCACTCAAAGTAAAATGCAGAATATTACCACAGCTCTCTAATGATAAATTAATGAAGTTATCGACTCAATCAAGTTAAAATTCAGAATATTACTACAGCTTTCTAATGATAAGTTAATGAAAGTAACTCATTCAAAGTAAAGGTCAGAACAGTATTGCAGTCGTCCATTAATGATCTAATGAGGTTGATTCATTTTCATACAACCCGATGGCACTTTGCGTGATCACGCGCGGATACAAAGCCGTCGAAACACAAGCCGCGTTATGCGAACAATGCACATCGTCACGAATCGGACCCATCTATCATAACGCGTACGCGAAAACGGAGACTCATAAATTGAACATTGGGCCCCGTGTGATTGATGTAATCTGTACCTATTGTTCCGCACAATTAACGACCTACCGACCGGCCCATAGATGCACGCGTTGTTATAACGAAATGATCGGTTTAATTAGGGGGAAGTAAATTCGAATAAATTCGCCATCGGCCACCCCTTTTATTGAACCGAAATTTTTCACAAAGAGCGACCCTGCCACCCTTCCGCGGGAACTGCACTCCTGGCGAAATCACTCTGATCACGAGTATCCCCGGGTAGAATCCTCGGATTCGGTAACCCGAAACAGTGATCTAGTCCCGTGCTACACGTCCGAGTCCTGCATTCCAAAATTTGCAGCCGCGATTAGCCGGGACGTAACAGAGCACAATCACATGAAACTTGCGGAGGATTTAGTGCTCTTTATGTGCTAATTTATTGCTCTAATCCTGATTTTATTGCTCTAGCCGTTTGACAGGAAATTATTTTTATGCTAACTTTTCAGAAAGTTGGAACGCCCCTTAAAAAAAATAATAATAAAACACTTATACTATAATTTAGTGCTAATTATGTGCTTTTAATATACGCGAATTTAAATTTCGGTGCGCTACCCTTTACGCCAAAAATAACCCCAAAGTGTGTGTCATACAAAAGAGAAATGCCAAAAATAATAACAATTTCGGAAATTTCTCGATCGTAACCTGTTTTATGATTTCATTGCTCGCAAAATATATATTTACTGATTTTATTGCTTCATTCTTATTTGCAGAATAATTGCCCTATGTTAAATATGTCTTGCTGTAAAACCAAACAGCAGAATTCCGTGTAACTTTCTGCGAAACATTGTGCAGTGTTCTACAAAATACATTTGCATGCTGGCGATTTTTTTGCTGTATCCCTTATACGTGAAAACAATCCCAAAGTTTAATCCTAAAAATAAAGTGCTAATTAAAATACAGATAGCGAAATAATTCTTGTCTTAACATGTTTTTCTATTAATGTGCTCTCGAAATATGCACAATGAGATTTTCGATATTTTCAAATCCAAGCAATACATCTGATGTGGCGCGTCTACCAAAAGACGATCGCGGTATACAACGGTATGAAACAAAAGATATCACTAGCGGTGGCAGTATGCTTCAGTCTTCGCAGTCTTCGCAGTCTTCGCATTGCTGCTTTGAAGTGACGGTCGTTATTCACGTTATTCACATATTAACAACGATATAAATTGTGTTATGATGAAACCAACTCGTGGCCGTCCTCTGAATGTGCCTTATGTGGATATTATCGAAATATTAAAAAAATATAAAAATAATATACTAAGCAATGGAAAAATAGTGTCTAAATTGTGTTCAATTTGGCAAACTATATCACGGGAATTGAATGGAAAAATGTCACCTGCTTCGTTGTATACATTCGTAACATGTAATCGTTACAACATTCGTACCGAGTTATTAGAACAACGATGCAATAATAGCAATAATAGCACAACTAATACAGATTCAAATGTTTCACTTACACCCTCTGAAACAAATATAAGTGATACAATAAGTGACAATTCAAATTATACTGAAGACGATCTGGAAACAATAAATTTTACATTTTCATTGTCTACTACGGAATTCAATGATATTCTTATAAATCGTGCATACGCATATAGTACTCGAAATGCGAAGACAAGCTGTAGGCAACGGAAAATACTTCGACCAGGCATATGGCAAGCTGTCATTACAGAACAAATATGGAACAGCACAAATTTGAAATGTGGTTTCAACTTTAAGAACCATTATATTGCAAAAGATGCTATGTCGGGTTATATAAATGGTACGTAATGTAACAAATTTATTATACATGTATATATTTTTCAATTTTTTATACAAATAAGTTAAGATAAACAAGATGAAGTTTTAATTACCCTATCTTGTACACGTATACGCATATACGCGCAAATTATAAAAAGTAAAATATAAGAAAATAAGTTTATAAAATTACTATTTTAATTTTGTATTTGCACTTACTTATTATTCTAATTTTGTTCTTCAATTAATATTAATATAGTAATAGTAATTATGGTAATACAATAAAAATATATCCAATACAAACGGTATACGAATAAAATACTACAATTTATTAAATATTTCAATAATTGTAAGAACATTAAAGTTATTACTTTTGTTGTAGTACATATAATCAATTCTTTTCTGTAACTTTGAACTCCATTATTACCTATACAATGTTATTTATATATAGTATATTATAACGTATCTTAATGATTATTTTAAATATATTATTTACACATTATATAGGTTCCTGCAACTGTGGTAGGCATTTGCATTGCACTGTACAAGTGAAAACAGATTTAAGAACAGCATATTTTAATTGCACAATAAAAGAAACGTTAGTAAACGGAGAAACGAAATGCGGAAAGCGTTATCTCAGAGCACCGATAAGGCAAACTATTGCTAAAGACTTACAAACAAAATCTATTGATGTATATCGTGCTGAAAAAGCAGAAGAACTAATGAGGGAGGGCGATCCTGAGCCTCCTCATTTATATACGTCATCAGTATTGCATACAGCTAAAACTGAATTTAATAATACTCAATATTTGCATCGAGATCCCATAACTGCAATATACATAATGAAACAAGGAATATTTAAAGACAGTATTCATAATATTGGATTGGATCCCTGTTTTATTCATTACTGGACAAATCACCAAATACACATTTTTCGCGATTACTCTACAAAACATCCGAGCTGTGTTTGCATAGATGCAACAGGCAGTATAGTTAAAAAAATTCAGAAACACGGAAATTATTTATCCAAACATATTTTTTTATATCAAATTGTAGTCAACTGCGATGGAGAACAGTTTAGCGTTGCTCAAATGCTCTCCGAAAGCCATCATACTAATATAATCCAATTTTGGTTTATGGAATGGATAAGAAGTGGGGCGCCATATCCCAAAGAAGTTGTTACTGATTTCAGTAGAGCACTATTAACAGCGGTTGTACGATGCTTTACAGCTTGCAAAACTGTTGAAGAATATGCAGATGCTTGTAGAAATCAGTTACTACCTCCTTGCTACATTCGGATAGATGTGGCACATTTCATCAAATTATATGCCATATTTTTAAAAGATTTATCAAAACGGATAAAAGTTTTTTATCTTGCAACAATAGGACAATTAATTCAATGTTCTGATGTTGCAAAAGCTCGGGAAATTATAAAGGATATTTTAACTGTAACACAAAGTGAAACAGAAGGTACTTCATCATTTGGAGAAATGACACCCTGTGAAAAGGCAAAAGTGCGACTAAAAACAATGATAATAGGTACGTAAATGATAAAATATTTAATTTAGATTTAGAGTTGATCTCTCTATATATCTATTTATAATTTTCATGCAACACAAAGTTTATCTCAATCATCTGATTCTTATGCAAAAGCGGAGCCTCTAATTATATAATTCTACATAATAATAATATTTTTAGTTTCTATTTTTAATAGTCTTTGCATGTCTAATAATGAGTAACGGTTAAATCTTGTTAAAATTTACTTAGGAGAGAGATTTCATCTTGACAAGATATTCTAAGATTAAGATTATAGTTTTGATAAGCAATATAATTATCGATAAAATCTGATAGAATAAGCATGAAATTTATTTTATTTATTTTAACTTATATAAAACAGGTGTTGTTCATCAATATGAAGTTGAAAGCATTGAAGAAATTCATAAAAATGCAACGGAATATATCGAGACTGATGATATGAATGACAATATCGATACGACAAATTTCCGTAATACATGGGCAGCATGGGGAGCAGAAATTAATGCAGAAGCAATATCTTTATACTCTAATTGTGGTGACCATGAAATTGCTCATTATTATCCTCAGCTAGCAAAACGTCTGCTTAAGGATATTGAACTTCTTCCACTTTGGTCATGCATCAGTAGAACTCAATTTGACTATGGTCGAATACCTGCCTCCAGTGCGCCTGTCGAAGGAGAGTTTAATAAAATTAAAAATAATTTATTAAAAAATTCTAAACAGCAATTAAGGATCGATGAATTCATTGAGATGCATCTAAATTATATTAATGGCAAAATAAAAATTGTTGAGGCAGCCCAACATGATATGATGTGTCACGTCCTGGGAAGTGAGAATGTAGACGATCAGGTACCTGTCCCAAATCTATCCCTCAGGTGATTTGATTTCAGGTGCTCTCTTTTGATTATGGGTCAATCTGCATACACCGACTTTACCCGGGAATGGAGAGAGCTTGCGATTAACTCTTACGGTGATGAAATCGTGATTGTCAAAAGGAAAATATTGTAATCAATATTTGATTGTAACTTGGTATCTCCCTATTATCTAATAAATGAAAACTGAATTTAAATTATTATCTCTTTTAATTCTTCAACAAAATTATGGTATAAGAATAGGAAAATATTGGAAAAGGAAGTCGTAGCGTAATGTCGCTGTGTAGTGTATGACAATAGTATAATATAGAAATAAGGGCGTCACTTCGCTCTTGCTAATGGAAAAATGAAAAGGATGAGCAATAATAATGCTCATATGCAAAGGATTGATAAAATAAAATATCTCAAAAGAAAAGTAGGCAGGTTACTATGCCTTTCTTTAAGTGGAATGTAACACAAAGTAAGGAGACGAGCACTTTTATGCTCATACACGGTGATGGAATTGAAGAATAAAATAATGATTTAAAACAAATTAATATAGATTCTAATTCGTTATTAACTGTTATTCATAATTTCGTAATGCTTTATTTGGTAATTAAATAAAATATACCTCCTGTGACAAAATTGAATGTATCAGGTAGAATATATAATGATTTGGTCAGACGTAGTATACATAAAGAATTGGTCAGACGAATGAATCTATGTTCGTGCTTAACAATACAATAAACGAAAATTATGTAATTTATTAAACTTAAATCTTGTTAGTGATATACTGTAACCAAGATTAAAATTATTAATTCACCGTGCACTGCCTTATGGTAAGTCAGCAATTCCTTAATATTGTCACTAGCGAAATTGTCACTAGCGTAAGTCGTACTATTGTCACTAGTGTGAGTCGAACTTTTTACCATGCTCACTTGATTTAAGTACACAAATGTAATAAACTTGTAATGCAAATGTTAAATTAATGTTTATAATCAAATTATCCTTCAAATAATGGTATGATTTGATTTTAATTCACTTAAATATTAAATACGACTTAATTGTGTAATGAGGCATATATGTTCGTATACCGAGCTAAAGGATGAGAAAATGGCGGCTATACACGCCGTGGTATATGACAGGTATGGAGGCGAATGTTCGCCCTCGAATGTTTTCAAAGGATAAATCACAGCGAATGATGTCGCTGTTAATGGTATTCAAAGGGAAAAAGCGATTTAACGCTTTTAATATAATTGAAATAAATGGGTATGCCTCGCACAAATAAATTGATATAATTAATGCATTCATGCACTATATATTCAATATAGGATGACGCTTCGCTGCGAATTTACGCTGGCGAGCGATTCTGAACAAAAGTTAAAGTTAAATTATGGTTAATTGCAACTGTTGTACCATTAACATTATTCTCAATGATTAAACAATAATAATTGAAGGGTATATTTAATGAACAATCAAATTAATCAAAAGTTTATTACTAAAATCAAGTGTAATATAGAAGTTGGTTACAATATGAATATATGTGTTACTTGAAATAATTTTATTCGCAAATGTCATATAAATCTGAACCCTCAGGCCAGTACTTGTTTCACAACTAATTATAAATCAAAAATATTAAGTAACTGTAAGTGTAATAGTGTATTGAAGCTTTATAAATCTGTCAAAATGTGTAGTATGTATATGGAGTACAAGTATAACGTTCCATAAGAGCAGCGAGTATAAAATAATTAAATACATCTACTCACAAGCGTTCGCACAAATCTAACCCTCAGGTCAGGAAGCACTTGATGATGTAGCAGCAAAAGAATAAGTCAATCAGACTTTGGTAATAACTCAAACTTCACTGGCTCTACGTTATATTTTACGCTTAGTTAGCGAATTTACGCTAGCTAGCGACTCTAATAGTAGTCGTAATTATAATTATAATGTCTAGTCCACCAAAGGGGTTTACAAAAGGTACCGTGTAAAAGGTGTGTGTAAAAAGTGTGATTCATTCTCTGGCTGCTGCATCACGTTATATACTCAAAAATTATGATGCGTGGGGACAGGGTCCCTGTAGCTCGAGAAGGGATTACAATAAGTGGGGACGCTACGGTTAAAGCAAAAACTAAAATAGTAGGGAGGCTCTGCCCACTTAACTCATTGGTTCTTCGTTTTCGAAGCTTCTTATGGTGGGATCGAAAATTTAAGTGGTGGGATTAGTCTCACGGTGCGTCTAGTGGGGACGATGAGCTCAACGGTGAGATCAACGCTTACAAAAGATAAACGTATTTTGACGCGTAAGTTCAACATGAAATTCTCAGTACAGAATTATCGCTCATCTGTTATGCTTTTTAATCAACCGGAGTTTCTTCGAATCAAATGGCAGCTGCAACTTCCTGCCGATATGTCTTGCTCGAGATATCTATTCAACCTTTGTTTAAGACAGCGGTCTTGGATTATTATTTCAATCAGGTGCCGACAAGTCACCGTCTTTTACAATTAGTCATCATGAAATAATATTCCGTTGTAAATTTAAATCTTTATTCCTCTGTTACTTAACGTTGTGTTCACTGTCTTATTCAAATTAATATTCAAATAATTCTGTAATGCTCACAAAACTATTTCATTGTATAATAAAATTAATTCCAAAATTTAATCTTTTAATTGTTATTAATAACAACTTATGACCTTCTACAACAATCAACACCAAATGTCTCCGTAAATTATAATAACTATCAAAGCTACACCGTCACTTAATAAAACTCAATTCCGCCGTCATTATTTTTACTCTTGTCTTAAATAACTAATTGATTTTTCCCGTTTTTATATAATAACCGACCCTATTGGTTTTACCGAAAATTACCTACTTGCAAAGGACTTTACTATAGTATAATAAAATCCATTTCAAATCCATTTGTTTCTTTGTTATAAAAAATAATTAAATATTTTATCCTGTCAATAACCCAAATGTATTAAGCCAAATTTGTAATACTTATCAATGGCTATATAACCATATAATAAGATATATTTTTAAACCAATTCTTTCAATTATTACAACTCACATTAATACTTTTTATATAATAAACAATATTAAGTAGCTCAATGGTTTTGCTACACCTACAAAAACCTTCATGGTATTACAATTCAAACGATCTTAAATATTACCAATCTCGTAATATTAGAAATATTATAAATTTATCAAATTATTAATAAATGTTTCAAAATTATTTTATTTAACTGCTAGAGTATATAAAACTGTTTTTATATATTTTACTGATTTTATGTATGTTTTTGTGCTTTTATGTTTCAGAAAATATATATATATATATATATATATATACGTGACTAAATTAATTAAATAAATCTATCATAAAGCATATAACTAAGTTATACATATATATTGTTTTTGTGCTTTTAATATTTTCTTTTCCTTTTATATATGTTAATATTATTAACATTACTTTATATATTTTTATATTAAAACTATTATCAAGCTAAAGCCTTTAACATAATAAATGTGTCGGTTAGGTTGCTAAGTAAATAATATTCTTGGTTAGGTTAATAACAGACCACTCTACGTAAGCCTGTGGTTAATAATAAGTAGTGAAGCAAAAATGGTAAGTATCAATAACACTCAAAAATAACTATCAGCGGTTATACATTAATAATTAATATTGTAAATAAAAAAAAATTAAAAATGGGTGTGAGGTGGACGTCAGGACGTCACAGATGAAATCTGTTAAATCTAATATAAAGGACAATATTCGTACACAGACAAGATCAGTTGGTTTTCCTTCTTCAAATAATACACTTCAAACGTTAATACCTCCAGATGGAACTAAAGAAATTAATGATAAAAGTTTAATAAACCGAGATTTAACCAATTTGTCGTGTCCAGCTTGTAGCAATGGCGATATCCCAACTGGTGCGCATTTGTGTGCTATATGCAAAAATGCAGTACATGTAATGGATGAATGTTCATTACCATTTGGTGATGAAAAAGGATATGGTGAACGAAGAATTTGCAAGAAATGTTCTGTAGAAAAAAGTACGCCAGATATATTAGCTTCTAATGAAATTGAAAATTGGCGAGGATTGGCAAAACAGAAAAGCAAAAAACGTACCGCAAAGTATTTAGGGCAAAATATACGCGCTATTCAGGATTCTTTGTCAAACACAAAAATTAATAATATATCTATTTTAAAAAATGGTAGCAATATGTCCATACGTCCTATTAAATTGGGCAAACAAATTATTTCTATTGTTAACACATGTGCTTTTGACAGCATTTTTCAAATAATGTTGGCTGCATCTCTTGATTATCCTTTGCTACGAGACAAGGTAAAAGAACCCCACACTTCTTATGGAAATTGGATTTAGGTGAAATTGGGTAAAAATTAAATATGTTATAGTTGATGAGATTCTCATAAAAAATGTATATATGGCATATTAATATTAATCATGATACATTACCCCCTTTGTGGTCCTATGTCCAGTGTGACTAGACAACGAAGCTATACTATGAAAAATTTCAAATTCTGATAAGCTAACTTCATTAATTTTATTTTATTTAATTTTAATATTATATTAAGTTTATTTTTTATTTAAAAAAGTAAACATTTTTATTTTTCCCCAATTTCTACGATTTAAGTGCAGATCTGCCGGACACTATAAAAATAATTACGGACCGCAAAGAATTAATAGTAGCTTTACATATAAATTAATTTACTCATTATAAGAATCAAATTTTATATTATATTTTGATTTTTACTCTACTATTTGACTATAACTAATTAGCAAAATTTTCTTTTTTTCTAAATTTAATATTATAAATAAAACAGATTATTTTATATAGATTCTTTTTCCCAAGATAAGTGTATGCTAATTTATTTTTACTACATTTATGTTTTGTAAAATTTTACTATTTATGTTTAGATGCATGAACTACGGAGTACTGTACCATTGTTTAATATAGTATTAAATACTATAGACAAAGGTATGAGGACGCATACATACCGAATAAGTACACAAATTTTATCTACAATATTTCCTGTGAAACAGGCAGCGTACAAAAAATGTAGCATAATTGACTGCGAAACAAGCGTAAGCTATTTAGCTAGTAGGCACTATTTGAAAAATCTCCTAGCCTTGAGGAAGTATCTGTTTGCAATAAAGGTTGTCTATCACGTCAGAAGAAACTAATTGTAATCCAAATAGGGAACGATACTTTATCTAATTCTGAATTATTTAAAGACATAATAAAACATGTTATGCTACCTGAAGGAATACGATGTTGCAAGAAAAACTGCAATGGTATAGAAGAATATCTTTGCCAGGTAAAAGTATATCCTTTGTTCATAATCTGTATTAAAACATTGCATATACATTATATTATATTGTAGACTATTGTATTTTATTTGTAAAACAGAAAGGAATATGCATAAAAAAATAATTTTATCGTATTTATCATGTCTATAGAAGGATTTGCTTTCATTTTCATGAATGTTTAATTATGCGCAAACGCTACATATACTTTTGGAAACTATTTCGTATAAGAAAAAATATCCATCTCTAATCACCTTGTTCTTAACAACATATTTCAAGGTGATTGGAGGTAGGTCCTTTATACGGAATAATTACCATAATTTTAAATATTTTATTATTTAAAACTATATTTTATCATTTAATAAATATAAATTTTTAAAGGTAAAAAATAAAATAAAGTAGATTTCTAAGCAAGAAAAACATCAGGCAAGCGTAACTAAACCGTGATTTAAATTTGAAATCTTCGTCTTATCAACTTACATCAACTAAGTTATTGAAGTCCTTAATACTAATATTTCCACTTGACTACATATTTGAATACTAGCGTTATTTATAAAATTTAATTATGTTTAATCTTATTGTTTACTTATGTCTAATCTTTAACTCTTTTCAGGAATTACTGTATTATTTGAGGTTTATGATACTTTCATAAAATTAAAGGACATACCCAGTGAATTTACAAGCCTTGATAATGAAAAATATAAAGTAATAGGTCTGGTTGATTATACAGGACCTAGTATCCAGACAAGATTGTCTAATGCAAGCATTGGTCACTTCACAGCATTAGTATTCCGTTTTAGTCACTGGATTCGATATGATGATATGACAGCGCATACCATGTTGATACAGGAAACACAAAAAGTTCAACCACATTTAGTGTTATATACAAAATATATACAATAAACAATACAGTTGCAATAAAGTTGGTATAAATAAAAAAAAGGATTCCTATTCTATTACCACAATTATACATAATACATCTATTATAGATATACATATAAAATACATATACACATTGCATTTGAAAAGTAAAATATGAACAGGATAAATGTATGAATATATTTAAAGAAATACAGTAATTCTTACGTCTGTTAAGTTAGCACCCCCACCAGAAAAAAGCGAAATGTCATATATGCAGAAATTAAGTGCTCTTTATGTGCTAATTATGTGCTCTATTCACAATTTTTGTGCTCAAGCGATTTAGTGGGAAATCGCGATTAAAAATGGGGGTGCTGACTTAACGTAAGTTAGCACCCTCACGCATTGAAAATGCATATAAAACCAAACACTTGGTATGCTAGAATTATGTGCTTTTAAGAGCATTAAACAAAATTATCCTATTTGGAATAGTTTAGGAGATATGTTACGGTCAGTGTAATAAATGCGGTTAGTATTAATAATTACCGGTAAGTATTAATAATAACCACAACAATTGGTCAATGTGATGATTACCGAGAGAATAATCATTTTTATCGGTTATTATTAATAATTCCTTAACGGGTTTGGTTAAAGTAATAAAACACACATGATTTGCTTTATTTAAAGTTTGATTATATTTTTTTCGACGGGGGTGCAGATGGAAGGTGCTAATAAAATATAACATAAGGAAAAATATTATTTGCATTTACTTTACATTTTTTTATATTCCTTAAGCAACTTGGGTTTCGAGGTTTCACGCAAAGCAAAGTTTTATATTGAAACTTCCACGCAGTACTTTTGGTCACCTCAAAGTTTTGTTAGTTTTTTTATGTGGAAGAGTACTAGATGACGGGCGAAGCCCGTCTCCTCGTGCTCTTCCACCCAAGCATATACTTTCCCAGCATATTCAAAGATTTTCAACGAATTAATAAATTTGAAAAGTATATGCTTGGGTGGAAGAGCACGAGGAGACGGGCTTCGCCCGTTACCTAGTACTCTTCCACATAAAAAAACTAACAAAACTTTGAGGTGATCCAAGGTACTGCGTGGAAGTTTCAATATAAAACTTTGCTTTGCGTGAAACCTCGAAAACCCAAGTTGCTTAAGGAATATAAAAAAATTTAAAGTAAATGCAAATAATATTTTTCCTTATTTTATATTTTATTAGCACCTTCCATCTGCACCCCCCGCCGAAAAAAATATAATCAAACTTTAAATAAAGCAAATCATGTGTGTTTTATTACTTTAACCAAACCCGTTAAGGAATTATTAATAACTAGATGGCGCTTGTTCCTCGTGCGCTTCGCGCGCTCGGTATATTTGGAAAATATAAAGCATAAAGAACGTATTTTTTTGCGACGCGCACATTTTTAGAAGTTGCAAGACGATTACACATAGTCTATGTTACTCAGGAAGATCTAAGCTATCCACCAGTGAAAGAATTTTTCAAATCGGTTTAGTAGTTTCTGAGATTACCCCGAACAATGGAACAAACTTTACCTCTATTATATTAGTATGATGATAACCAGTCAATGTGATAAATTTATCACTTTAACCTTATAAGTTGGTTTGTATTAATAATGACCGGTAATTATTAATAATTCTCAATTAATTACATTGACCGTAACAGATACATGTCAAAAAAGATCGATACATACATCACTGATACAAGAGTCAAGTGCCCGTTAAAATACAGATAGCGAAATGTTTCTGGTCGCAAAATGTTGCTTGATTTATGTGCTTTCGGAATATGCACCATGAGATTTTTGTGCTCATCCCTCTCGATCGACCAACCGCCTCGAACGTTAGCACCACCATGCTTACAAGAGTAAAGTGCCCGTTAAAATACAGATAGCGAAATGATTCTGGACTCAAAATGTTGGCGGATTTATGTGCTTTCGAAATATGAACGATGAGATTTTTGTGCTTACTCTTGTATCAGTGATGTATGTATCGATCTTTTTTGACATGTATCTCTTAAACTATTCCAAATAGGATAATTTTGTTTAATGCTCTTAAAAGCACATAAAAAGCACATAATTCTAGCATACCAAGTGTTTGGTTTTAGATGCATTTTCAATGCGTTTCGCAGAAAGTTACACGGAATTCTACTGTTTGGTTTTACAGCAAGACATATTTAACATAGGGCAATTATTCTGCAAATAAGAATGAAGCAATAAAATCAGTAAATATATATTTTGCGAGCAATGAAATCATAAAACAGGTTACGATCGAGAAATTTCCGAAATTGATATTATTTTTGGCATTTCTCTTTTGTATGACACACACTTTGGGGTTATTTTTGGCGTAAAGGGTAGCGCACCGAAATTTAAATTCGCGTATATTAAAAGCACATAATTAGCACTAAATTATAGTATAAGTGTTTTATTATTATTTTTTTTAAGGGGCGTTCCAACTTTCTGAAAAGTTAGCATAAAAATAATTTCCTGTCAAACGGCTAGAGCAATAAAATCAGGATTAGAGCAATAAATTAGCACATAAAGAGCACTAAATCCTCCGCAAGTTTCATGTGATTGTGCTCATGTTGGCATGCTGACTTAATAGACATCTTAAAATGACGTATTCCTGAGGAAATTCTAAGACAATTTTTCCTTTAGCAAAATTTTGTCCGAAGCTTAGTTTTCAAGTTATAAGCGAAAATAGTTAGCAAATTACGAGGCGAGTACGGAATATACGGGGCGGCGCGACTCACCGTCCGACGCGGGCGATTACGCGATCAGCTGCTACATGCAGTGGTACGCGCGCGCACACACACAAACACACACACACACGCTCGCACATTCTTACCTTATAAGATATTCGATGTCTTCATACTGTTGTAAAAGGCGAAGAATAAGTAAATGGCCCCACGATCGCGGATAACAATAAAATCACAAATTTACATGTAATACACACTGAGTAACGGTATATGTACCACGAAATATAACATCGAAAGGCATATTAAAAAAGGTAAGAAACATATTTCGTTTTATATTTATGTTTTTATGGTTATGTATATGTGTGTTATTTTAACAATTTTATTATAATTTCAGTACACAAAGTTAAGCGCTCCAGCATATCATCATACGTAATTACGTAATTGTAAAAGAGTCAGTTCGGAGTCAGACTGAAGATAAAGATAAAGATAAAGATAAAGATAAACATGAACATGAACATGAAGATGCAGAAGATGAAAGGGGAGGAGAAAGAAGGTACACTTTACAGAGTTTCTAATAAAAGTTTTTAATTTATCCTTCAATTAATCATATAAACTGGAAAAAATTGCTTAATTAGATATCTTGCAGGAGTGATTGTTGTCGTACTACATTTTATAATACTTCTTTTTCTATATAAAAAATTGTATTATTTTATTAATGTATTTTTTTTTCTTATTTTTTCATAAGGAATCACCCTGTGCCCGTTTGTACATGTTATTCGGCCGGACCCTGTATAAGGTGTTTATTTTAATTTTTTACGTATTTATATGGTACTTCAGCCACATAAATATATTATTAAGTGCCGCCAGGATATTCAATATTGAAATTAGTAATATAATACGACCAAATAAAATAGGATCGTAAATACATGGCTACCTTTCTGTGTCCTTCTGTATGTTGATAACATTTTTATCTCTCTTAATGAAGAACATCTTAGCGACCTCCCTTCTCTTCAAATGCGTTTCATGATGCAAAATGTTTACATTGTTCTAATCAAAATCGTGGCTCTTATCAATTCGATGTCTACTAACCACAGAATGGCAATCATAGCAACATACATTATATTGTGTTTTTAATTTGTTTTTGTTTGCGGTTTACAGAAAGTTACTTATGTATTGACACTTGATAAGGGCCAGAAAGATGGCCGAAACGTCGTGTAGTTTATAATAAACAATGTTTCTTTGCCAGTTTTGGTAATATTATATTACTAATTTCAATATATGGTACTTGTTTAGGTGTTTTACACTTTTTGTTGCGTATGTAGCTAAGTCTAAACTACACTTTTTCACATTTCAGAAGAATCGGATTTAGAAAGACTACTAGAATACGTATTGCAAAATAATGATCTAAGTACCGATACGGCATACGAAGTATTCTACCATTGTAGAAAATGCCGGGAGATGTTCAGGGACATAGAGAAATATCACACTCGTAACGAAACATGCAACATCAGTAAGTGTATCATTAATTATTAATATTAATTTAATAATTTACAATTTTAGTGCAATTGTAATTAAGATGTTTATTTATGTTTTAGACTGCTAGTAGAGGGGAACAGAATACTGACGTGGGAAAATATCCACACTCCACAATATTTCTGTGAAAAGTGTAAGTAAGCATATCTGTAAATTTTTATTAAAAAATCCAAACTGTCAAAATTTAAATGAAATATACAAGAGAAAATTATCTTTGCAGGTCAAATTCTACTCGGATGTGAACATTCTGTGAAACAGCATAATAAACTCCAACATTCCAAGATAAAAACTGAATATACATGTAAACAGTGTGCTAACTCATATTTCACACAATTTAACGCTGAGAGACATATTAGAAGTGGTAAGAAATTTCGTTTTATATTTATGTTTTTATGTTTATGTATATGTGTATCAACAAATTGCGCCAAACACTATGGGTATTTATGCAAACCAGAAGCTCTATTACTTTTTATTATTACTTTTTGGCTGATATTCATTGTTGATTCGTATTTAAGACCATCTTAAGTACAATCATAAGATATTTGACACCAATCACACAGTCGTATTAGCATCTTAAGACATTACTTCAGATCGTCTGGAAATAAGAACGGACTATGAATACTGGCCTTTGATATTAAAACCTAAAGGACATAATAATATTAAGCAGATATTTTTATACAAATAAATATTTTAATACATATAAATATATTTATTAATACAAATAAGTGTCTTTTCAAAATACTTGGTGCTGCTAAACCGAATCAATATGGTAATTGCCTTATTCCTTTGTTTGTTTGTAATGACTAAATGTTGAATAGTGTTATGAATTTGATGTTGCACAGAAAGGTTAGTAGTGTCGGCTAGAATTCTGTTGCACTCGTACAATTTAATGCAATGTGGACTGGATCTAGTATTGCACTCGTACAATTCAGTGCAATGTGGACTCGGCCTAGTGCTGCACTCGTATAGTTTAGTGCAACACGAGCGCAAACTGACCGAATTCACTATTATATGTAAATTTCAAGATTTGGACTTTGCATCGTAATATCTCTGCTCGTAGGGCACGTATACGAAAAATGAGAACACTTCTATTATATAATGTAACTCCAAGCTATCCATTGAACCTACTTTGAAATTTATCCGTTTAGTTATTAAGATCCGATAATATAAGGGTTTCTGAAATCGTCACTTTGCATAAAGATACACGGTCGGTCTCGCTGCGCGTATACTTGGCGCGAGACACTACCATGATAAATGTCTCTTGATAAATATTTAAGAAAATCTGTGTATCTAACGAAACAATGTGAGAAGTATAAAATAGAGAATTAATATCGGGGAGGAAGAGATAAAACATTAAGAAAGTATTATGTCACTGTTATTAATAAGTATTCACGAGGTATAGTCACACATAATTGAGAAAATCTATGCATGTCACGAAACACAGTGTGATACATATAAAATTGAGAAAATGTACGAAGCTAACGAGACAATGTGCTAAATATAAAATTGAGTAAAGTATGAATCCAACGAAACAATGTGATAGATACAAAATTGAGAAAATGTACGAACCTAACGAAACAGTACCAGAAATTTAATATTGAGAAAATGTCTTTGACTATAGAAATATGGACTGCCAGTAGCCAACTTCAGGTTGGTATCCAAGATGTGTTGCGCCGCCATCGACCAAGTGAGGCGTTTAGGAACTAAAATGTATGACATAGCGATTGCTGCGGAAAGTGTTAAGTGTAGATCAACAGTGTTAAACGTAAAAGAAAATATAATAGAAGTGAGTACAATAAACAATGGTGGCGTATTGTTATGTTGAAGGGTGTAAGACAACTAAATATAAAAATAAAATAGAAAACAACAAAGCTCTACCTATGTACAAGTGAGTTAGAGTTAACCTCAAATACAGGGTGTTTCAAAAGTGATGGTCAAAAATGTAGGGATGAGTAGTAAAAACGAAGAGAAGCAAAAAAGTTCCAGTAAACATGGGTCCGC
>NW_020825103.1:0-15914 GCF_003672135.1 Ooceraea biroi
GTCTCGGCCGGGGTGGAAGACACCCGCAACCCGTCGTTGCACGCCGGTGCTCCGGCATACGACGGGGCGGATTTGTCCACGCGGCTCACGACCGTACGTGGTACGGAGACGGGGCCGTGTGGACCCCCCTCACTCAGTTGCTGCACCCTCGGACGTGGTCCGAGGCGACTGAGTGGGGGAGCCTGGGGATGAGGAGCGGGGCCGCTCGGACATATTCCGAGGCGGCGAGGGGGGAGGGGTCGGGAGTGCGGGACTACAACCCCCCTCCTTGTGAGGAAAACCGTACTCTCGACCCAATAACACGGTATGCTGGCGCCCACGGCGGGAAAGGTCGCGCCGAGTTGTAGCGACGCAGACCCGTACCGTCCGTGGGGCCCCCGCGTGGCGGCGCCCTGCACGGTGCCCGGGTTGTCGGAGGCCCGGGACCCCCGAAAGCCCTGGGCTGGGAGTTCTCCTGGCCCAGCGGTGAGTAAGGGCTGGAGACCAGTGCCGGGATGGTAATTCCCGGCCGTGTCATCCGCCCACTCCCCGGGGAAACTTGGGGCCCCTTGCTTGCAAGGGTGGGGGTATACCCCGGTGGGCAGGAGCCGTGCAGGGTGGCGGGATTTACTGAAAATGCCAGAACTTAAAAAAGGAAGGAGGAGGGACGAGGAGGACAAAGATCGGGATAGGGGGGTTACGGAGGCGATTTCCGCCCCTCCGACCCCGAACATGTCCTCCCAGGAGAGGAGGGGGCGACGGCGCTGAAAGTGACGCTGAAGCCCTGCACGACGAGGGTGGCACGTTTGCCCCCCTCCGTCTTAACGCGGGGAGCGGAGCCGCACAGCGCGGAAGCCGGGGGGTCGGGTTACGCGACCCCCAAGAGCGGCGCGAGCAGGGCGACCTCACCATCTCGGTCGATCTGCTCGGGGCTTGGACCGGGGGAGACGATCGATCTCAGTGATGCTGAGTCGATCGCCTCCTCCGCGAGCACCCAGGGCAGGAAGCGCGGGCGTCCCACAACAACCGGGGACTATGCCCGCAAAAAACTGCTCCGGGCCGCAGCGGGAGAGGAGCGCGACAGGCAGCGGGAACTGGAGTTCGCTGACTCCCTTCCCGCGGGCGCACTTCAGCGGGGCGCGACCAACAACATCGGTCGCGCCACCGAAGCGAGGATGCGAGAGCTGTCCAATAATCCATCCGTGGATCTGGCAGCCTCCATCCTCGAGCGGATGTCGGTGGTGGAGAGGGTGGCCCAGACGTCGAACAACCTGAAGGGCACATACATGAAGGCCCTTCAGGAGACGTCGATAGAGGTGCGGGCCGCCCTCTCCATAATGATGCAGAGAACTGCGGACGGCGGGGCGGAGGAGACGAACATCCTCCGCCAGGAGGTGGAGTCCCTAAGGGCCCAAGTGCGCGAGCTGCGCGAGGCCCTTAGGGACGTTGGCAACAGGGGAGGCGCAAATCCTCCTCCCCAGCCGACGACCGCGGCGTGCGGGGAGGGGGAGACGGTGCGGGACCTGCCCCGCTCGCGCTCGCCATCCCACCGCTCATCGATGCGAGGGAGAGGGGATAGGTCCCGATCCCCTCAGTCGCAGCCTCGGGGGAGGGTGGAGTCTCCCCCAAGGCAGAGAGAGGAGGGGGCGACGGCCATGGGCGGTCTCGAGGAGCGCATTGTCGCTCGCGTCGAGGCCATCCTCGACCGCCGCCTTGGTGCGGTCGCCCCGCGTCCGGCGGGAGATCCTGGCGGGAGGGGAGAGAGCAGGAAGCTCCCCCCACCCCGCCGAAGACGACCGGTCGGGAAGAGACGGCGAGACCCGCCCCCCTAATAAGAAAAAACGGGGGCGGCCAAGAAAGGGCCAGGGGGGAGAGAAAAGGGGAGGGGCTTGGACGGGCGGGAGGTAACCCCCGCCCAGCCTGCGCCCCGACCTGAACCCCCACCGTCCCAACAGAAGGCGCGCCCACTGCCGCCTCCGCCCCCCTCGACCGCACAGGGCGAGGTCTGGGCGCGGGTGGTGGGGCGCAAGGAGGCGCGGGCCGCTAAGAAGGCAGCTTGTCCTTCGGCACCGCCCCCGCCTACGACGACACGAGGAGGGACGCCCCAGCAATCGAAGGGGAAGGGAGGAGGAGCTAAGGCCCCACCTCCTCCCCCCAAGAAACCCCGGGTGCGCAAGCCGCCCGCCTCCGCGGCCATCACCTTGAATGGCCCGGAGGAGGGATATGCGGCAGCGATGGCCGCCTTCAAGGCGGCCATCAGGCTGGAGGACCTCGGGATCCCTCACGTTCGAGTAAAGCGGGCCCTAACCGGGGCCCGCATACTCGAGGTTCCCGGACCGGATGCCCACGCCAAGGCCGACAAGCTGGCGGAGGGCATCCGGGGGGTCCTCACGGATGGGCAGTGGTCGGTGGTCCGCCCCACCAAGAAGGCCGAGATGATGGTCCGGGGTCTGGAGGACTCCATCTCGGCCAACGAAGTGGCGGCGGCCATCGCCACTGCGGGGGGCTGCAGTCCCACTTCGGTGGAGACGGGCCCCATCAAGGAGGCCCCGGATGGCCTGGGCCGAATCTGGGTCCGGTGCCCCGCCGTTGCGGCCCTTAAGGTCGCGAAGCAGGCCCGGATCCAGATCGGCTGGACGAGAGTGGGGGTGGTGCTGCTGGAGCCACGCCCCCTCCAGTGCTATAAATGCCTGGAGGTGGGGCACGTACAGCAGCGCTGCCCCAACCAGGAGAATCGCGGTGATCGGTGCTACCGTTGCGGCGGCACTGGTCACCGCGCCAGGGACTGCCCCGCCGAGGCCCCACACTGCCCGCTCTGTGCGGACCTGGGCAAGCCTGCGGGGCATCGCCTGGGGGGTCCGGCTTGCGCCCGCCATAACAGCGGGCGCAAAAAGAAGGGAAGAAGGGCAGCGGCGGAGGGGTCGGGGACATCTAATGCCCCCGGTACGCCCGCCCCGCGGCCCGGACCCCCTCGAGACAGGTGGAGGAGCGGGGCGTTGCGACGGAGGAAACTCCAATGGAGCAGCGCCCCCCAAACGACCCCGAGCAGACCCCGGGGCGGGAGGAGGAGCGAAGGGGACTGCCGGGGGTTTGGCCCTCCCGGCAGCAACGCCCACGACCGGCGAAACGGGGGAGGAGGGTTCGCCCCCTCCCCCCACCGAGGGAGTTGAAACCGGGGCGGACAACGCCGCCCCCCCTACCGAGAAGGCTGACCTGGAGGAGGTTGTAATGGCCGATCAGTAATGGCCCTACACCTCCTCCAGACCAACCTAAACCACGCCCGCCGGGCCCAAGACCTGTACGTCCACAGCCTGGCGGAGCGTGGTTTCGGGTTGGGGATCGCGGCGGAGCCATATCGCGTGCCCGTCGACCACCCACACTGGGCCGCCGACGGGCGGGGCTCCGTCGCGATCACATGGTGCCCCGCCGCGGGCTCCCCCCCTATGACTCTGATTGAGTCCGGGGGGGGGTTCGTGGCGGTCGCGTGGGGAGACGTCGCCGTGGTCGGCTGCTACGCGTCTCCGGCAATGGGCCTCGCCGAATTCGAGGAATACCTGGATCGGGTGGGGGAATGCGTGAGTACGCGCCTTCTCCCCCGCCCAGTCCTGATCGCGGGGGACTTCAACGCGAAGTCTTGCGTCTGGGGTTCCCCGCGGTCGGACGCCAGGGGCGAGGCCCTCGTCGATTGGGCGGCGACTCTGGGCCTGTGCGTCCTGAACACAGGCTCGGAGAGCACCTGCGTGCGGTGGCAGGGGGAGTCAATTGTTGACTTGACTCTGGCCAACCCTGCTGCTGCACGCAGAGTGTCGGGGTGGAGGGTGGAGTCGGGCCTGGAGACATTGTCGGACCACGTCTACATCTCCATGGCCCTGGCTCCGCCCCCAGGGACGAACCCACCCCCTCGCCGCCCGGTCGGAGGCGGCCGACCACGGCGATGGAAGATTAAGGAAATGTGCGGGGACACGCTGATCGCTAGTCTCCTCGCGGCGACATGGCCGGACAGAAGTCCGGCCGAAGACGTGGAGGAGGAGGCCTCCTGGCTTCGGGGCATAGTCACGGACGCGTGCGACGCGTCGATGCCCCGAGCCGGGAGGCCCCCAGGCCGGCGGGCCGCATACTGGTGGTCGGGGGAGATTGCCGAACTTCGGCGCTCCTCCGTCCGCGCCAGGAGGCGCTTTTTGCGCGCCCGCCGGTCAGGGATTGCCGCGAGGATCGACAATGCCTATGGGGAGTACCGTACGGCGAGGTGCTCCCTTGGGCAAGCGATCAGCCGGGCCAAGGACGGGGCCTGGGACGATCTCCTCCGGAGTATAAACAGGGACCCGTGGGGGCGCCCCTACAAGCTTGTTATGGGCAAGCTCCGCCCTTGGGCGCCCCCGATCACGGAGTCCCTACCTCCGCAGGTGAGGGAGGCTATTATCGACGCCCTCTTCCCAGCGGGAGAGGGCGTTCCCCCCTCACCGAGGACCGGCCTCGCGAGCACGAGGCTAACGAGGTCCCGGAGGTTACTCCGGAGGAGATGGCCGGGTGCCAGAAGGGGCTAAGGGGCAACAAGGCCCCGGGCCCCGATGGTATTCCCGGCAAGGCTTGGGTCCAGGCCCTCGAGGTCCTGTCCCCGCACATGAGGCAGCTGTTCAACAGCTGCCTCAGGAAGGGTAGGTTCCCCCCATCTTGGAAGAGGGCCAAATTGGCCCTCATTCCTAAGGGGAAAGGCAAGCCCGCGGACGAGCCTTCCGCGTACCGGCCGGTGTGTCTGCTGGACGAGGCGGGAAAAATGTTTGAGCGAGTGGTGGCTTCCCGCATCGTCCGGCATCTGTCCCGGAATGGTCCGGGACTTAGTGACGGGCAGTACGGCTTCCGTGAGGGCCGTTCGACCGTGGACGCGATCAAGCGCGTCAGGTCCCTCACGGAGGCCGTAACCGCGGCCGGGGAGGGAGTTGCAGTCGCTGTGAGCATTGACATACGCAATGCTTTCAACTCCCTCCCCTGGAACGCCGTGGTGGAGGCGATGCGCCATCATCGCCTCCCTGCCTATCTGGTGGACACCGTCCTGGACTACTTCCGGGACAGAAGAATGGAGTACACCGGCCGGAACGGTGAAACACGCGGAAGGCTGTTGACACGCGGGGTTCCGCAGGGGTCCGTGCTGGGCCCGTTGTTGTGGAACCTCGCGTTCGACAAGGTACTGCGGGCTGCCTTGCCCCCGGACTGCCACCTGGTGTGCTACGCGGACGACACACTGGTGGTGGCCGGGGCCCCTGGATGGGGGGAGGCGATACGGATGGCCAACTGGGCGGTGGCATGCGTGGTTCGCGCCATACGCGCCCTGGGTCTGGAGGTCTCGCCGCACAAGTCGGAGGCCGTCTTCTTCCACGACGGCCTCCGCGGTGCACCGCCTCCAGCCCAGATCATGGTGGGGAACGTCCCTGTCCCGGTGGGGCCCAGTATTAAGTACTTGGGCCTCACACTGGACGGCCGCTGGTCGTTCGAGGACCACTTCGTGGGGTTGGCCCCCCGGTTGGAGCGGTTAGCGGCGGCAACCAGCCGCCTGATGCCCAACCTGGGGGGCCCGAACGAGAAGGCTCGCCGCCTATACGCGGGAGCGATCCGGTCGGTGGCCCTGTACGGGGCACCGGTGTGGGCGGACGATTTGGCGGTCACCAGCCGGGCGGAACAGGCCGTCCGGCACTTCGAGAGAAGGGTGGCCGCCCGTGTCGCCCGCACGTACCGGACCGTCTCCCATAGGGCGGCGACGGTCCTGGCCGGCACCCCCCCAATCGCCCTGCTGGCGCCCGTGTACGCGGACGCGTACGAGCGGGTGCGGCAGGCGCGGGAAAGGGGTGCCCGTTTAACGGCCAGGGCCAAAGAGGTCCTTGGACGACAGGCGAGGCAACAGGCGCTGCTTGCATGGCAGCGCCAATTGTCCGACCCGACAATCCGGTCGGGTCGGCGGGTTGCCGAGGCCGTCCATCCCTGCCTGGCTGAGTGGCTGGACAGGGATCGGGGCGGAGTGACGTTCCGCATGGCTCAGGTGCTCTCCGGACATGGGTGCTTCGGGGAGTACCTGAGCCGTATAGGGCGCGAGCGCGGACCACGCTGCCACCACTGCGGCGCGGACCAGGACACGGCGCAGCACACGCTGGAGGAGTGCCCGGCGTGGGCGGAGAGGCGCCGTGTCCTGGTCAATGAGATCGGCGGGGATCTCTCCCTCCCGGCGATCGTACGCGAGATCGTTGGGAGCGAGAGGTCCTGGAAGGCTTTCTCCTCCTTCTGCGAGGAAGTCATCTCGCGGAAGGAGGAAGCGGAAAGGACGCGGCAGGCGGCCGATCCTGCCCCGCGGCGGGGCGGAAGGGGGGCGAGGGACGTCGGCAGACGGCGGCGGCGACGGCCGCCCAGCTGACCTCGCCGGGGGGATCAGGTGTAACCCCCCCCCACCCCTCTAAGAGGAACGAGGCGGCAAGCCTGGAGGAGGGGGACGGGGCCACGCGTACAAGTGGCCCCCTCCCGGGTTAGGAGGCGGGGCCGGCACAGCCTTAAGCTGTGTCGGCGTCTTTTTGGGGGACGGGGGTATCGGGCGGGTGACAGAGCACCTTTACGAAGTGCTCTGGGGGGTAGGTCTGTGTGTGGTACACAGGCCGTCCCCACGCCGGGCCGGCGGGGCATCTGCCCGGGCCTGCGTTCACTCGCCCGATACGACACGGCATTGCATCCGGCAATGTCGTGTGCGCGGCGGGTCCACGGTGGGGGCTGGGAGCCTGGCCATCGGCCAGGCGCCCGGGGAGGTGGTCGGCGGGGTATTTGCCCGGGCCACTCTAGACACGACGTCCTTGGACGTCGCGTCCCCTACGGTGGACGGGTGGGATGGGAGGGCGAGAGCTGTTTTGGGATGGACAGCCCTCGCCCTACATAAACCCCCCCTCTATGATGGGGGGTCCCTGTGGAGCGGTGGGTTGCCACGCTCCATGGGGTGGGACGGGCCCGCATTTGCGGGCACGCGTTGCCGCAGCGCGTGGGACCGTATACTTGGTGGGGGAAGCCCGAAGAATCCGTACGCGGTTCCGGGCTTGCCCATAACAAACACCAGGGATGGCAACTGGAGGTGGTTTTAGTGAGTACGAGTCTCACACTCCCCTCGCGCTCCGCCCAAGGGGCGCGAGGGGGCCCATGACGGGTTTCCCCTCCGAAAAAAAAAAAAAAAAAAAAGGTTAGGTTAGGTTTCCCTCAGGGGCTACGTCCTTCAAGTCTGGAGGGCGTAGTATGGGAATTAACGCTCCCAAGGTACCCGAGTTTCCGTAATTCCTCCGTAGCGGGTTACAGTCACACATTCAGGCATCCATCACATTCATACGCATTCACACACATCCACACACATCCATACACTCACACACGGGCACACACACACAATAGTTTACTTTATCTTACTCACACATTCCGCACATTCACACAACACACACACACATTCACACACACACTCACAAGCCCGCCTACGGAGGAACCGGAGGTTCTTCGGAACCGCGAGGACTGGGGCCCTCTATAAAAACCCCAGGTCGATCCGGCACTTAATGTGGAAGGATGGTCCACATTAAGAAAAAATTAAGGAAGAATAGAGGGAGCTGCCGGCCCCTATAGGAAGGATGATGATGACCAAGGCAAGTTAATAAGGATGACGAATTAAGGAAGACAGACTCACGGCAACGACCCTGGCTATTCTTATGGACTACGGCTCCGATTTCAACACGGCGATGAGGTGATCCGCAACGTTGGAATCGGAGATTTTCGGACGGATGCTCGGCAACGACTCGGGCTACGCTTTTAAGGCAAGAAGCTTCGAACTTGAGAGTGTTTTGCGCACGATCAAGTTCGGAGTATTAAGGATGACCAAGGCATGACATGGCTATGAGAAGGATGAAGGACTTAAGGATGACCTCGGCGAGCTGGTAGGATATGAGAAGGATGCGGATCGGAAACAAGGAAGGGAAACTAGGGATTGCTCCCCCTAGTCACTGGACGGAAAGGATATGATGGACTTGGCGCACAAATGGATGAAGCACTTTTCTAAATGAACGAAATGGGAGGAGATCGAGGATAGGACCGCGTTAAAATCCTAATTAAATATGATGATTAGGACACCAGAAAAGGAAAAGCGCCCTATCTCTCGGATGGATAGTGCACCCATGGAGAAGAGTCTAGGTTGCCGGGACTCTAATCCATCAAAGGCGAATCGGCAAGATGGTGGTTGGACCCTAGGGCCATCATCGGAGGTGACTGTGACTAGGTTGGCCTCTCGGGGCGACGACACGGCGAGAAATATGGTACAGGATACGATTACGAAACAGCGAACGACGATACCTGGAACAGAAGACGACGTGATTATCATAGAGGCTATTGAGAGTGAATTACGGATGGACATAGATAAGGCGAAGGGAGGGAGTAAGAAGAGGAAAGCTTCTACCCCAAAACATGAAGCGAAGAGGAAAGAGGAAGGAGATGACCTGGACATGACAGGATTACTGCTGGAGGAAGACCTTGGTGAGGAAGACAGAGAAGGAGATGACGAGAGCACAAGATACCGAAGGAAGATCCAGCAACGAATGCACGAAATGCAAAACATAGTGCTAGATTCGGAAAAGAAGATGGGCAAGAAAGCGTATACGAGAATGTTGGAGGCGATAGACGAGGTGAGAGTAGTGGTGGAGAAGCTTGCTTTGGTGTCGGCAGTGGAGGGAATAAATCGTTCGCGGAGTGGGGAGATATTGGAAGAAATCCGAGAAATGCGTAAGGACATGGAGGAATTGAGGACGAAGAACACAAACCTCGAAAGAGAAGTAGCGGAGATAACGAAAAAGGTTACTTACCTGCAGCAGCGGCGCGACGAAGACCATGGCCCGGAGAAACTCACTGGAACGGCGACGACGAGGAAGAGGCCCATGAATTATCTGGAAGCGGCGAGGAACTCCATCTGGCGGCGACCTGAAACAGAAAGCAGAAAGGTTAATGAGATGGATGAAAGAACAGGATCTGGAAGTGGAAGTGGAGGAGGAAAGGATAAGGCGAAGGATGGGAATAGGAGAATGGATGGAGACCAGGAATGGACGGTGGTTAGGCGTAAAGGAATGAGGAAATTGAGTGAAGATGGAAGGAGCAAAGGGGCTAGAGCGGAAGAGAGGAAGAGGATCCCATTGATGACGGAAGCGGTGGTGATCTCATGTGAGGAGAAGGAGAGGGGAAAGGAGCTCTTAGGGAAGGCGAAGAAGAACATTTCGCTGGAAGAATTGGGAATTGTGAATTCGAGGATGCGGAGAACAGCAACAGGAGCGACTTTGATCGAAATCCTAGGAGAAGGTCGAAAGGAGAAGGCGGATAAGTTGGCGGGGAAACTTGAGGAT
Source organism: Ooceraea biroi (assembly GCF_003672135.1). Taxonomy (NCBI): domain Eukaryota; kingdom Metazoa; phylum Arthropoda; class Insecta; order Hymenoptera; family Formicidae; genus Ooceraea; species Ooceraea biroi. The sequence continues at coordinate 9,366 of NW_020825103.1, forward strand.
TTTTTCCAAGGAGACCCGATAAAGGTGACCCGACCGACGAGGAGGATAGATCTTAGGATTAGTGGATTGGGAGAGGATACGACAGAGGAAGAAATTAGGGAAGTGGTATCTAAAGAAGGAGGTGGAAAGATAGAGGAAGTCAGAGTGGGAAGGATAGGATGGTTGAGGAAAGGATATGGGATGGTATGGGTGTCGTGCGAGGCAGAGGTGGCGAGGAGTGTGATGGAAAAGGAAAGGATATGTATAGGCTGGACGCGGGCAAGAGTGGAAAGGATAGAACCGAGAATATTGAGGTGCTACAGGTGCCTGGAAGGCGGCCACACTGCTGCCACGTGTGACAGCACGGTGGACCGTTCGGGCACCTGTCACAAATGTGGAGAGATCGGTCATAGGGCTAAGGATTGCGTGAAGAGTGAGAAGTGTCTTGCCTGTGAATCCCTCGGATTGGACACAGGACACAGGATTGGCAGCGTGAACTGTAATGCGTATAGGGAAAGGAAAAGGAGACAAACGGACACGAGGAAAAGGATGGAGAGCGAGAACACGGGAGGGGCCGGATAACATCACCGGTCCCATAAACAGAGGGAAGGTGGCGTAAGCCACGGAGTGGAGCGGGGGGTGGAAGTTTGTGTTGTCCTAAATGTACTTACCTTTTTTCCCTAATCCCTATATTCCTTATCCCTTTCCCCTTCCATCCTTACGGCTCTCGCTTCTCCTGTTGATGGGGGGCCCGGAGTGATGCATTGGTCGTGCCTGGGTTCCCCTGTCTGAGGGAGGAGCGGGAGTCGGTCGCGCGCGCGGTGGGGTTCGCGGGGTGGGTCTTTCCTCTCCTCGGGGTGGGACGACCTTCGGCTAATCCGGATGAATTAGCTGGGGGTCAGAAATCCTTCGAATGGAAGGTCGTGGTGGAGTGATGGCTGGCCTCACTCTGCCACGGGGGGTAAGGCCCTACGCGGGGCTGTTGGGGGTGGCGATGAGTGCGCCCTCAGCGAAACGCGTACCGAGGGGAGGGGGGCCCTCCGGGGGCGTTGCCTCGGCGGCGCCCTCGGGGCCCTTGAACCTTGGGCAGGCCAGTGACGGTGGTTTACCGGGGTATACTCTGGTTGGCGAGGAATCGGGCTTCGGCCGACTCGCGTCCTAGAGTGAGTCCCCGGACACCCCCGAAGGGTCACCGGACCCGGAGGGATGGTCATAAAGCTTCCATCGTCTAACAAAAAAAAAAAAAAAAAAGGTTAGGTTAGGTTACCCCTCAGGCCCCTCAGGGGCCTGCTACGGTGTAGCAGGTACGGGAATTGACGTTCCCGGGGGCACCCGAGTCACGGTATGAGTGTATGAATGAATGGGCCCCGGTCGGCCCGCTGTGGATATTCCCCGCAGACTAGCCAAGGGGGGAGTAGTAGGCCCCCCGACCGTGCCGCTCGTCGCCGGCCAGGTACCAGGCCTCTTCTCCCCGGGGCGGCGGGCAGTGCGCCCGACGTCGCGGGGCGAATGCGGAACGTGGGAGCCCGCTGGTTCGACCGCCGGGGGCTTGCCCCTGGCGATCGGCCCGGCGGGGGCGCCCTGTGGTGGGGCGCCGTCGGCGGCGGGCGGAGGATCGGAGCCAATGCGGGGGTTGAAGCGTCGGTGCCGGGCGGGGGAGCGGGGGAGCACTCGGCCAGTGTCTCCCCGTAACCGCGTGGCTGTCAGGCGGTGGTGAGTGCACTGGAGCCGTCCGGGCCGGGGCCGTGTAGGACCCCGTTCGGATCGGGGCCTGCGCGGCGTCGCCGGACGTAAAGCCCCAAAATTTTGTATCGGGGGCCGGCTTCACCGGTAACCCCACCCTCTTTCGGCTCTCGGTGGGACTAGGGTTGGCCACCCGAAAACCGCCTCTCGGCTGTCCCACACTTCATTAGGGAAAATTTACCGGGGGAAGGTTCCCCACTGCGGTGGGGACGCCATGATGGCCGAACCCGAGGAATTTCACACTGCGATATGGATAACGCTTCATTTTCGGGGAAAACGGGGGGGAAGACGGGCGCGGAGGCGCCGGAGGGCGTGGACGAGGAGGCGTGGGAGTCGCCTCGAGAGGTGGTGGTGGTGTCGGACGTTGAGGAGGGGGTCTCGCTGAGGGCCATTTTGGACCCGGCGGCGGCCTCCTCCTCCGCGGCCGACGGTAGCCGCGGGGGCACGCGACGGCCGCGGACCCGCCAAACGGCGAGGAGGGGTGGATCGAGCGCGCGATCGGGCAGTCGGGCCGGTCGGGTGAGCCGGGACAGTTCCCGGGACTCGGCTGCCTCCACCACGTGCGACGTGGCGTCCCTTCCGGGGGACGTCGACACCGACGCGTCGGCGAGCGAGACGGGGAGGAAGCGCAAACGCGGGAGGCCCCCTACCACCGGGGAGTACGTCGGCCTGGCGGAGGCCAAGCGCGCCGCCAGGGAGGAGGAGCGGCTGTCGAGGGAGTGGGAGCGGGAGAAGGAAGTCCTCGCCTCCATTCCCTCGCCAGCCGACAAGAGGGAGCGCGAATCCTGGGAAGTCCAGGTGGAGCGCTTTCGAGAGTGCCCGTCACCCGACATCACCGCTCGGGTGATGGAGCACCTCGAAACCGTGGTGAAGGTCGCCAAGAACTCGGGCCACCTTCAGGGCCCGTATGTCAGGGCCCTGAAGGAGGCCGCGGCGGGCATCAGGGCGGCGCTCACCGTCACTGCTGAGAGGAGGGGCGCCGGAGCCCCTTCTCTCAGCACGGAGAACGCCGCCCTGAGGGGGGAGGTGGAGTCCCTCAAATCGCAGGTGCGCGAACTGAGGGACACCATCTCCCTCATGGGACGGGCGACCGCGGGGGACGGGGGGGAGAGCCAGCGGGTGGCTGACTCTCCCGTCCTGCGCGTCAGGGGGCGGAGGCTGGTGACTCCGCCGAGGAGCCCGGCGACATCGGAGGCAGGACTCCGGACTGAGACCACCCCGCAGAAGGGGGGAGGTCCTCCCGCTGAAAGGGAGGACCCCCTGGTCGCCATGGAGGCCAGAATTATGGCCTCCATGGGGACCATGGTCTCGCGGATCGTCGCGGAGGCGGTGGCGCCCCTGGTGAGGCGCGGCGCGAGAGAGGGAGCGGAGCCGACCCCCCAAACAGGACCGGAGGAGCCAGGCAACGGCGGGACGGCAAAGAAGAAGAAGAAAGGTAAGAAGGGGGGTGGTGGGGCGAGCGGAGCCCCGCCTGCCCTTAACCCCCCTCCGGCAGAGCAGCGGCCCAGTTCGGCGGTGGCCGGCCCGGCTAGCCGAGTTCCAGCCGGCGAGGAGGAGCAGCCGTGGTCGACGGTGGTGGGCAGGAGGGCCGCGAGGCCAACCGCCCAGCCACCGGCCCCCGCGGGTAAGGGCAAACCCGTGCCGGGCAAACCCGCCCCAGGTAGGGGGGCCAGCGGGGGGGGCAAACCCGCGACGGGCAAACCCTCCCCGCCCGGCGGTCGACCCGGCGCGAAGGGGCCGAAGCCCCCTAAGTCGCCCAAGACGGCGGCCGTCGTCATCACGGCAGCCGACGGCGACTACAAGGGGGCCGTGGAGAAGGCGCAGAAGGGCGTGGACATCGACGCCCTGGGGATCGCCGCGCCGCGAGTGAGGAGGGCCCTGACGGGGGCCCTCATTTACGAGATCCCGGGGCCGGAGTCCGCCACCAAGGCGGACGAGCTGGCCTCCCGCTTAGAGAAGGTTTTTGAGGGGTCGGGTGTAAGGGTCACCCGACCCCTCAAGAAGGCGGAGTTGCGCGTCCGGCGACTGGACGACGCGGCTACCGCAGAGTCCGTGGCGCGGGCGGTGGCAGCCGCAGGAGGCTGCGACCCCCGCGACATCGAGGTGGGGCTGATCCAGAGGTCCCCGGACGGTCTGGGGACCTCTTGGATCAGGCTTCCTGCGCAGGCCGGCGGAAAGGTCGCCGACCTGGGCAGGATCAGAGTGGGCTGGGCCTGGGCACCGATAACTGTGCTGGAGCCCAGGCCCTTGATGTGTTACAGGTGTCTGGCTAAGGGGCACGTGCAAGCGACGTGCCCCAGTCGCGAGGACCGCCGGGACCTGTGCTACAGGTGTGGCGCGGCGGGTCATCGGGCGCGCGGATGCGCCGCTGACCCGAAGTGCCCTCTGTGCACGGGTCTCGGCAGGAGGGCGGACCACAGGCTGGGTAGCGCGGCCTGTGCTCCGCCCTCCAAGGGAGGGAAAAGTGGGGTGCAAAGGGGGTCGGAGACGGCGGCCCAGGGAGGGGCGTGGCCAACGGAGGCCGCTCCTCGCCCGCAAAGGGTCACCTCTCCGGCTCCCAGACAGGCGGCCCCGTCGGCGGGCGCGGCGCTGGAGCCGACGCCTGCTGATGGGGACAAGGGAGGGCCGGCTCCTCCGCGGGAGGAGGAGCCGAAGCCCCGACGGGTGACCCGCTCCATGGGGAAGAAGAAGGCGGAGGAGAAGGACGACGATGGTGCGAGGGGCCTGGAGGAGCCCGCCATGGACGTGGAGTAATGGCGGGCCTGGTCCTCCAGGCCAACCTTAACCGCGCCCGCCGGGCTCAGGATCTTTTCCTCCAGAGCCTGGCGGAGCGCGGTTACGCGTTGGGCATCGCGGCGGAGCCCTTCAGGCCCCCCGCGGACGGCCCCAGTTGGGCCGTCGGCGGGGGGGGCCTCGTCGCGATCGTGCGCGGCGACGCCGCGGGCTCCCCTCCCCTCCGAGTGTTGGAGGTTGGGGGGGAGTTCGTGGCGGCGCAGTGGGGAGGCATCACCGTGGTCGGGGTCTACGTGTCCCCGAGCCTGAGTCTCGCCGAGTACGAGGGGTTCCTGGACAGGCTGGGGGGGTGCATAGTTCGGCACCCCCGCGGCCTGTTGTTGGTCGCCGGGGACTTCAATGCGAAGTCCGCGCTCTGGGGTTCCCGGCGGCCGGACGCGAAGGGCGCGGTGCTGGCGGACTGGGCGGCGGGTCTGGGCCTGCATTTGTTGAACGTGGGCTCGGACAGCACCTGCGTGCGGTGGGCGGGGGAGTCCGTGGTCGATCTGACCTGGGCATCTCCGGCCCTCGCGCGTCGGGTGTCGGGGTGGAGGGTGTTGTCGGGGGTGGAGACGCTGTCGGACCATAGATACGTGTCTATGGTGGTGTCTCCGCCCTCGGGCTCCGCCCCCGCCAACGGGGGACGGGCGGACCCCGACCGCGGAGATGGGCGCTCAAGGGGCTGTCTGGTGACAGACTGGTCGCCGCCCTGCTCGCGTCCACGTGGCCGGAGAGGCCGCAGGGCACGGTGGAGGAGGAGGCCGGCTGGCTCGGGGACATCGTGACGCAGGCGTGCGACTTTGCGATGCCCCGGGCCGGCCGGCCTCGGCGACGGCCCACCTACTGGTGGAGCGCGGGATTGGCGGAGCTGCGGCGCGCATCGGGGCGCGCCTGGCGCCGCTTCTCCCGCGCCCGTCGCCGGGGGACGGCGGCGGAGGTGGACGCGCGCTACGGGGAGCTCCAGGAGAGACGGAGCTCCCTGAGGGCGGCGATCAGGGACGCCAAGGCGAGGGCCTGGGAGGAGCTCCTCCGGTCCGTGGAGGGCGATCCCTGGGGGCGTCCGTACCGGCTCGTGATGGGCAAGTTGCGGCAATGGACGCCCCCGGAGACGGAGGAGATGGATCCCCTGGAGCTGCGCGGGGTCCTGGACACCCTCTTCCCGGCGGGAGGCGGGTGCCCGGGACCCCCGGAGTGGATGACCTCCGAGCGGCCCCAGGAGATACCGGGGATCGGTCCGGAGGAGTGGGCGGGGATCCTGCGCCGGCTGCGGGGCCAACGGGCCCCGGGGCCGGACGGGATTCCCAGCCGGGTCTGGGCCCTCGCGATGGAGGTCCTGGCCCCGAGAGTGAGGGCGCTCTTCGAGCGATGCCTGGAGGAGGGACGCTTCCCCGCGGCTTGGAAGAGGGCGAAGTTGGTCCTCATCCCGAAAGGCGGCGGAGGAGACGCGGCGGCGGTGCGCAAGTTCCGGCCGATATGCTTGCTGGACGAGATCGGCAAGCTGTTCGAGCGGGTGATAGCGGGCCGTCTCGTCCGGCACCTGCCCGGGGGTGCTCCGGGTGAGGAGGAGAGACAGTTCGGCTTCCGGGAGGGCCGCTCCACGGTGGACGCCGTGTTGAGTGTGAGGGCCCTCACGGAGGCCGCTGTCTCGAGGGGGGGAGTTGTGGTGGCGGTGTCGCTAGACATAGTGAACGCCTTCAACTCCCTCCCTTGGGGAGTGATAGTGGAGGAGATGCGCGTGCAACTCCTCCCTCCCTACCTCGCGAGGGTGATCCTGGAGTACTTCCGGGACAGGTCGCTGGAGTGGGTCGACCGGGACGGGCGCACCAGGACCCGCGAGGTGGAGCGCGGCGTGCCGCAGGGGTCGGTCCTCGGACCGCACCTGTGGAGGCTCGCGTACGAGCGGGTCACGCGCGTCCTTCTGCCGCCCGGCTGTCACGTGAGGTGTTACGCCGACGACACCTGCGTGATGGCCGAGGGTCCGAGCTGGGGGGAGGCGTCCGGCCTGGCGGAGTTGGCGGTGGCGGTGGGGGGCCGCGCCATCAGGGAGGCTGGGCT